>NW_017731912.1:867633-932412 GCF_001890085.2 Hipposideros armiger | reverse complement strand
ATATGTATGTAAGTGCCAGGCTTGTAGCTATGACAGAGAGAGAGAGAGAGGAGGGAGAGAGGACACACAGAGAGAGAGAGAGACAGAGAGAGAGACAGAGAGAGAGAGAGAGAGAATATCTGCCTTTTTCTTTTTCACCATAGATTTTTAGATTGCCAATTTCCCAGACTTGTTCGAAAGTTCTCTTCTAGCACCTACTTGCCTTGACATCACCTTCAGGGAGATATGACGGAGCTGCACAGAAAAACCAGGTGTATTGTCCTCGTTGGCAATTCACAGGGAGTCTATTTGTTAGTCTAGTCAATCTGCCGAGAATCAGTGAACTCACAAATGCGATTTGTTAGGAGACAGTGACCTCCTTTGATCTTTAAATGACTGAGTTTCTGTGTGAAGCTGTCAAAATGAAAACTCAGGACAGCTTTATTGGGGAGGAAAATAAAGCAACTGTATTGGCTGTTCGCTCCATTCCCATTTTCCCTTGTGGATACAGAGAAATTGAGAAGGCCTTCACATACAAAAGATCGCCCTAGGACGGGTCGGCAAACTGCGGCTCGCGAGCCACATGCGGCTCTTTGGGTACGTTCTGTCTCAAAAGTTTGCCAACCCCTGGAAGAGCCAATCCTGTCCCTCACAACAATTTAAAAATTATTCGAGAGCCATAAATATAGTTTTACATGATCACCATTATATGAATAATATCCTGTAAAAATTTTATAAATGAAACTATGATAGTTTTATTTTCATTTTCAATTTTACTTCAGAGACACACGCTTGCGAGCCATAGTCTGCTGACCCCTGGCGGCTCTTCATCTCAAAAGTTTGCCGATCCCTGGTCTAGGAAGATCCAGCTAGCCTACGGAGACACTACGCAGAGCAGTGTGTTGTCCATCACATGAGATTAGTTTCCTATTAGCCTGCACCATCTCAAGGGCACTTGGCAAAAACACATTGCCACTTACTAGAGATAGCAGAAAATTTAGATAGCCGACAGAAGTTAGTGCATTTGATATTCGTGGGGCAGACTCGTGAATTTCCATGCATTTCATTTTCTATACTTTCTCTACCACTGTACCTCTTGTTTCTACTGTAGTGCTACACAAGAAAATGAATCATCCTACCTGAGTTGGAAGGTTTGAGTCCAAGAGTTACGAAAACTGGTACTACTTCTCTTCCAATGAGAAGCTGACACAGTTCCCAGCATTTCTCAGGTTGGACAAGTCCCTGTCATGGACACTGGGGAGTTGAGTGTGGGACATGGGGGTCCTTTTCTCTTACACCTCCTGGTAAAATGTTGCAATCTTCACAGTAGGAGACTCTATCATTTAGCTCAATATACCAATGCCTGTGATGAGCTGGAAAAGACCATGGAAACAGACTATGTGTATTCTTCAATTCCATCAACAATTAAATATATCTGAGGTGTTGTGAGGACCATTACTGAGGATTGTGAGGATGCTCCTGCCTTTGGGAGCTCAAGCTTGCAATGTCAAGTGTACCACAGACTTCCTGTCAAGACAGCCTGCTAAGAGTACATGCTCTGCGGCAGGAGAGCATCAAAGTGTCATGACGGTGTAGGTCCAGAAAAAAGGTGGCTAAGTGTGACATGCTTTCCAGCACGTAAGGTGCTTCCCCAGCATCCTGCTTTGGTGGTTAAGTCTCGATTTTCTAGGCTCACGAAGGAAGATGGTGCCCTAGATAAGACACAGAAGGGAAGTAGGGAGAAAATGGATTTGTATTTGGCTTGGAATAAATCATTTGCTTTGGAAAGAATGTCCCATTTCTGGACATAGCTGGCTATTAAAATGATGTTCTGTTCCCTGAATTCAAGCTGTCAGACAGGCAGGATGTAACCAAAGGGAACACTCTGGGTAGTTGAGCAAAAGGCAGCTTAGGAGTCGTTATTTTTCATTCCTTGGGCTAAGTCATCCAGCAGATAATCTGCCTATGGAAATTTGAGCGGCGCTTTGCTTGAACAAAAGATTGCCCCCATCCAAATCAAAATTCATTTTTAGCCAAGAATGTAGCACTGTGGAGAAAGGTTTCCAATATATTTTTAAAATTCAACAATGTTTAGCTACTGATTTTATTAAAAATTATTCATAATTGTAACTGAAGCCAGCATGGTCTCCCCCTTTATATTTGAGGCTGACTGGAGGAGAGGATGGAGAGAAATGTTTTCTCTGGTAATAAAATTACCTTTTTTTTTTCTTTCAACTTAATCAAAATGCAACTCTGCACCTATGTAGGGTAGATAACATGAAAATTTCATTCAACAGAGAGCCTTGGCAGTGCTATAGAAGTTTAAAATCTTAATGGAAAGAATATGCTATGAACTTAAATAGCTTTTTCCATTCATAGACTTCAGGGCTGGAGGAAGAAATACTGGCTTTTTAACTGAGAAATGTAAACATCATTGGCATCTGAACCCCCATATCTCATGGAACCTCTCTATAGAAAGATAGATGGGACGCCCTCACTGAAAAAAAGAAGCCAATCCTCAATCAGATTTTCAACAATTTGTGAAGATCCCGTGCCAGCTTCTATATCCACAAACATCTAAGAGAGGAGACATAATAGGCTAAGGGAATATTTGTCCAGTTAGTCACTCGGGTTTGGCTAAATGGCAACAAAATCTTGTGAAAACCAAAGCGTATGCCTCCGGTTCTCCCTCCCCAGCACCTCCAACCCAGAGTTTCCACTTGGTTCTTGAGTTCTTAGTCCCAGGATTGCCTAAGAATCAAAACACAATATATGTCTGTGCCAATAAGCAAAGCAGGTGTCCACTTCCTGTCCCCAGCTGGGCTGTTCATGACCTCTATCCTTCTCATTTGAATCAAAGAATGCTCTCTGAAAGGAATAAAAACATTGGGATGTGAGACCTCGCCCATCCGTGAGCATATTCCCCAGTCCCTTGCCCCCAGGAGATTTTACTGTCAGTTCAATAGAACAGCACTAATCAGACTCTCCAGTATCTAAACAGTGATGGCCAGGAAGCCGGAAAGAATCACCAAGTAGCTCAGTGTGGTACAACCTTGAAGGTTCAGCTCACAGGCAATTTGGGGTGCTCATCACGGTTCCTCTGTGCGCTCCCAGCTTCCATCTTTAGTGACATCTGCCCCTCGGTCCAGCCGGACCTCTTCTTTCAAGGCCACGGAGCGATGCCACTCTCCCTTAATCCTAACCACAATCCTGAACAGGAGGTTTGATTACATTGTTTATGTCTTGCAAATTTACAAACTAAGTCTCGGAGAAATGAGATCTTCACTGTATGTCACAGAGTTGGGAAGTGGAAGAAGTGGACTAGGAACGCGGGTCTGTAGATTATAAACGGTGCATAAGATTAATGCTGTGCTCTTGTCTGTGCATATTGCTGTTATAGAAGGCTCCGGCCCTCTTTTCTAGAGTGAAGATTACATGCTATCCCTGTAACTCAAAATACCAGTTGCAGGAAGGTATTTTGGCATCTGCTTGCTCTCTCCAGATATGTCTATCCGATCTACTGATAAGACCATCTCCTGAAGGGCTTATCAGTAAACACAAGCACAAGCGACTGACTGTCATCCAGCAAAAGCCCGTGATCGAAACATGACGAATCTAAAGAAGCGGCAGCAAGGAAAGAGGCCAAAGGAAACTTTCGATGAGAGCTAATTGGGTGACGCCTTTTCATGGCGAAGAACGCTTCCTATTGGGAGATTACGCAGCCAATGGGTGGGCTGCAGGGAAGGCTTGTTGCCTTGGGACGTCCTTTGGAATTAAGCCAAAGTGTTGAACACGAAAAGGAAACCAATGGAGCGTGGATGACGTCCCAGAGCATCCTGAGGATAAAGCTTCTGACTGCGTGGATCCCAAGTACGCAGACTTGCTCTGGCATTAATTCCTTCTGCAGCCAGAAGCTTGGCTCTTATGGAAGGATTAAGTCCTAAACATAAAGGCTCAGGGCTGAAAAGGAAGGTGTGTGTGTGTGTGTGTGTGTGTGTGTGTGTGTGTGCCTGCGCGTGAGCGTTTGGTTCCTGATAAGGGAGTTAGAGAATCCGCATCCCCGCCTCTCCTCCACGGGTGCTCTAGGGCATTCATGAAGTCACTGTAACGAGGCAAAGGCCATCTTCACTGAGGTAGACCGAACATTGGCTTGCTCTCCTCCAGGACCCTCTCCAGCTGTGATCGGAAACCTGCCTCCTCCTATAATAAATAGTAACGGCGATTCTGGTCTCCTCTGGTGGGGGGAGGCTACCCGATTCTATTCTAAGAGGGTCACCGATGCTTGGAGATGACAAAGGACCCAGCCTGGGGCATGCTTTTGATGTGTTAACTAATCCAGAGCCATACCTTCTCTATCTTGCCTGTACACCCAAGGAGGCCCTATTCCTCTGCCTTAATCATCCCAGAGCAGGAACCAGGCAACTGGGGACCACACCCATCGCCCACAGCCCACCCAAAGTATTCACACCAGCCAATCCCACGTCGTTCGCCCTGGCCTGTGCAAACCCCGCCGGACCTGCAGTCTAGGCCTTCCCCTCACCCTGGCTCTGCCTGTCCACCCTGGTGCCTTTCCCAAGTGGTTTCGTGTGGCATGCCTCCTACCTCGAGGACCCATGAATATCATAAACTTTGTTTTTTCCTGAGCCCTGATACCGTCTCCTCAGGCCGCACCTGCCTCTCACATCAATGAACACAAGACAACCTAAGGTTGGGATGGAGAGAAAAACACATTTTTGTCTTCATTTTAGTAGAAACTGCATGCGGGTAAAGAATGTATGACCATTGGACTTTTTTAGGTGGGAGTAGGGCCTTGCCCCCTGGAGAGGTACCTGGTAACACTGCAGACAGAGGACAGCCAGCAGGAGTCCTTCGGTTGTGGGAGGTCATTGCCAAGGCACCCCTCACAGCTGGCTGTGGAATACAGCTTCTTGCCCCGCAGCATGTGGGCTTGGGGAGCTGCCAGGGTCACCCCAATGGCTGGGGACACTGATTTGGCAAGAATGTAGCAACACCTTTCTGGGTGTCAAATCTGATATATGTGGACGCATTGGCTATACAGTGACCAGACGTGTAAGTTCAAAAGCCAAGAGTTGAGGATTGATGTGGAGTGGGCATTTGCTGTGCTTGGACACAGCTCTAGCTATGAGCGCGGAAGGATCGGAGTTCAGTTAAGCTGCTGGAGGACAGGTCAGAGGAAAAGAGCAATGGGCTTTAATTAATCAGCTTACTCAGTGAGAGACCAAGGGCCCAGGAGGAAGAGGAGCACAGAGCAGAGAGCTGAAGAGAAGGGAGAGCAGACAGCATGTGTTCAGGCAGCCAGGCTTTCCACATCAAAGACATGCGGCCCCAAGTAACTGGACCCTAGAGGTACAGCTGCGGATCAGGACCTGGGCTCCAGACTGAGCAGAGAGCAGGGTCCGATACAATCCTCAACCTGAAAGGAAACACTTCCCAAGTGCCAGGCACTTGACACCCACGAGTGTGTTTAATTTCCCCCCAAATCCTGAGAACCGGGTATCCATATCATCCCCATTTTAAGGACGAAGAGTTGAAGCTTAACTAGTTTGGTAGATTTATCCAGGGTTACAATAGGTAGTGAATGTTGCGGGGGGGGGGGGGGGGGGGGGGGAAGGACAACAAGAAATTCGTCTCATTCCATAACTAAAGTTTTAAGCCTTCATGGGCAGAAAAGCCGCTGCAAGCAGAGTCAGGATAAGGTGGGTCTTGAGACCTGATCTCAGGAGTCAAGAGGAGACCCAGAGACTGGGACTCAGATGGATTTTAGAGCCACGTCAGCGATTTACAGATTGACTCAACCTGGAGCCAAGGGGCCTGCATGTGGGGCCAAATGCCCTTAGCTCTACAGGTTGGAGAAACTCACAGCAGGGAACCTGAGGCAATTGATTCACTGAAAACTGATCCGTCTCAAGCCCAGAAGGACAGCTGTGAGAAGGGGAGGAATGGTGAGTGAGTGTAAGAATACCTTCTCCCTTCTCCGGGGAGGACGAGGGTTGTCACTTTGTGAGGGGTGAAAAGGATAACTATTGCACTGTTTTGTACACTTGAAACTAATATTAAGAAAAAACAAAAATAAAAACTATTTTAGGAAGTACAAGCAAAAAACCCTGAAGGCCACAGTCATAGGAAATTCTCTGCAGAATATTGATGACTCCTAGTAAATCCATTACCATTATATATATATATATATATATATATATATATATATATATATATATATATATATATATATATAAAAACTCAATAAACCTGTCTGCTAATTAAGAAAAATAATAATTTACCTTCTCTGGACCATCAAGGCAAAGATTTAACATAAGGAGTTTCCGACCCACACCGAATTTTGAGTGAAAGCGGTAAAAGTTCGTTTAATTGGGGATATTGCATATCTAAAGTGTAATGTTCAATTCTGGGTACCGTGTTTTCTAAGAGAAGTCAGGATACAGTGAGGTAGTGGAGCTGAAGACAGAACAGGAAGAAGAAAATATTAAAGGAAATATACACTCAGGTATTCAAAACTGAATATGGTTCAACTGTATTTCCTGTACCATGATCCGGATGTGCTGAGATAGTTAAAACATGGCACTGCTCCGAGTGTGTCATGCCCCGGAGTGCAGAGAAGGGACACGTACATACGTCTGTGTATTTCATGCAGCAGAGAAGGGGCCCAGCTGTGTGATGTTAGGGAGGCTGCCCTCGGACTGTGTATGGGGTTTATAGAGAGGTAGATTGGAGATCTGCATCCAGGAGAATGCTTTCATTGTTAGTATCACTACCAATCTAGTGAAGATCGGGAGTCCAAACTCAGAATCTGGATGATGAACTTGAACATTATAGGGAAGAGTTTCCCAAGCAGAGATGTAAAGGTTTTAGATTATGTTATTTTTCATTAATCAGTAAATAGTACGTACTCCAATTTTATGACATGAACAGTGGTTAAAGACTGTCCAAGAGGATTAAAAATAAACAGTGTCCGAAAGACCTCATCTTCTCATTAAAACACTTGAGTCTTCTATTTTTTTTTAAATTATGAGCCATGTTGTCATGCCAATAGGAAAGATCATAGTGACCCATGTTTTTGTACTATCTGTGCCTTTGTTCAATTTTAGCTGATCTGTTTCCATTTTAATTTGCATTTCTGTGTATCCAAAACTTAAAAAAAACAAAAAAACAAACCCTCACACTGGATTATGAATTTTCCTTATGAAAAGTTAGGGGAAACCCAGGTTAATGGCTGACAGGGGGTTCCCAAAGGCAGGAGGCACTTCTGTTACTCTTGTGTTCCAGGGTGCCCCTGAATCCCACTGTGAGGTCGAACACACACCTCTTTAAGGTTTAGATGACCTGAGTCCTGGGGGAAGGTCCTATCAGGTTCTTATCACAACCCATCATCCCAGAGATATTACTTATGTGATGCAAACAAAATGGGCCTTTACTTTAATCACTGAGGTTTGACTTTTGAAGTCAGGCTGATGTCTATTTGGATCTCATCTCTACCACCTACCTATGTGAATTCAGACCAGGCATTGGGTCTCTTTGATCCCCACCCCCTTGAGAAGGGTAATGAGCATCAAATCAGATAACATTGTGAAATAGCCCCATGCATGTCAGCAGTTCCCACCTGAAGCTTATCACTTGGACAAAACAGAAACTACACTTTAGCTAATCTGAAGCAGCCACTATGACAACGACAGGGGCAGCTGTTGGGACTTTAAAAGATCAGGATATGAAATGACTGCTTTGTCCCTCTTAAACTATGGATACACAAAAGAATGTCCCTGGCTCTAACTCTATTCTTGATCCTCATTACCCCTTGGGCCCGCCCATCCCAACATGTCCACCCTGACCTCAGCCTTGTCCTGGCCTGCAGAGATCAGGCTCATCAGAGGGGCGGGGCCCTGGGATGGGAGGGGGATGTCTGAAAGCTGAACACTGCTGGTCAGAAAACGGATCAGAAGCAGGTCAGGGCTGGTGTACATTGCCAGAACTACCTCTGATATTGTGACAGTGTTCCTTCCTCATTACAAAACTGCAATTGACTTGTATTTTCTCAACCCCGAGGACAAGACGTATATTCCTAGGAGTTAGGTATTGGAGATGTCATTCTGAGCTTAGCTCTTAACCCATATCACTTTCTGTATCAGAGTTTGCCTCCTCTCTCAAATCGAGTGAATAATAATTGTCTCCATTCCTTTTTTTATGCTCCAGGCACCCTATCGAATAAGATTAGATAGTATAATATCTAAGTAGTAGATATTAGTAAAGGTTTAGGAAAAAGGGGCAGAGAGAAGTAAGTAACTTGGAAAGGTCACACGGCTAATGAGTAGCCAGCTGGGGTTCTGGCATCAGGATTACGGGCTTTCAGAGCCTCTGGGAATATTGCCCCTTAGCTCCCGCTGAATTCTTGGAACTATTTCAAGGCTCATTGGAAAATAAAAGAAGAGGGGGAGGGGAATTTTTTTATATAAAGAAAAGCTTCCAGAGTTTATAAATAAGGCGTCGTTATGGCTAAGCCCTCGGTCATGCAGCTCTGGAAGTTCCCGGTGGACAGGCTGCATTATCTCAGCCTCCGCGCCGTCCACGAGCGACACGGAAGCCTGAAGGCTTGGGCTGTGACAGATGTTATTTACTCCATAGCAACAGTTCGGATTGCAAATCGAAAGGCAGCAATCAGTAGAAGAAAAACATTAAACATTAGAAAGCCCAGGGCTTTTATGACTAATCAGACTTCAATGCTTGAGGAGCTTATGATTTACTGAAGTCACCTTTCAGCAGCCTTTTCCCCCCTCATGAGTCGTTACAGTATTTCTGTCTATATTTTTAGTTGTAAAGACATAACTGACTATAAATCAACCTCAGCACATTGTATCGCACAGTTTCAAACTCTCGGTGCCACTTTGTTATCACTTTGGAGCAGTGGCCGAGTGACAAAGACACACACAAAGACAGTGCTAGGAATGATTATTACCACAGGAAATTAAAGGCGCATCCTTTCCCACGTTGTCCCACGTCAGTAAGTCATGTTCGGCTGGCCAAGTCATCATGCTTTTCGGCTCTTTCTCTCTAAATAAATGTTACTTCCCTTAAGTGATCTATAAATGGCACGCGCGTTCTTAATCAGTTTGGATGAGCACTCCCCAGAGACTACGTGAGAGGAGGGAAGACTATTCCCAGCCACAGAGCAATACAGCACGACGCCCGAGCCAGAGGGCGCATCGTAAAGGTGCCCGTTAGCAGGCATACACACGAAAAACAATGAGCTTCACAAAGCAGCAGAGCTCGGAGCTCGGGCTTGAATCACTTGGTAACCCACCAACCGGTCTTACCTTAGTTACAGGACATGAAGTTCGCCTCAGAACCCCGTGTCCTTTTCATCTTGTGAGAGCGCTGCAGCCGGACACCTCGGGGGTTCGTTTCTCTCTGCTCCTCTGCTCTCTCTCAAGCTGTCGGCACCTACCGCCATGGAGATGGGGAACCCCAGTGGAGCATCTCACCCTTGTTTGACTTTCTGGACACATTCACCACACACAAAGGCCACTGCGTTCTCGGCTTCACTCTAGTGAATCAACACTTTCTCTAACTGGTTCCCATGCCTACAAGGAGTAGACAGTCTCGCCAATGGTGGCTTACAGGAAACAAGTATCAAGAAGAAATAACCTTCCTCTCTGCCCATCTACATATTTGTCTTTCGATCAAAGCTTTGGGAGCTTACCCAATAACAAGGATCTCCCCCAATCACGAAATGGCCAAAAATTGCCCCTGAATTTCTTACAGTCACAGAAGGCTGCATTCCCTCTAACTGACAACTCCAGGACGTGTGCAACTTCTTGCAACTATGTCTTTCTTAAATGTAGGTGCTCTATTATTATTACAGAGATATTTCTGTGTAAATACACGCCCTGACTATGTAATCCTATACCTAAGGCAAACAGCTGCTTGCCCAACATCATTTCACTGGGGTTCTGAGGAAACGTGTGCCACTAGACCAGTGGCAACCTTGGTAGTGGCTCCAAGGACTATGATGCTTCTCTGAGAAGTTGGTTGTGTTTTGTGGCTTGTTTGCCTCTTCTAAGTTTGGGATAAGGGAGGGCATAAGCTTTTTATTCAATGTCCATTTTCCACCAATAAGGAAGTTTTACAATTTGGATGAGGTAGTCATGAAAAGGTGGACACTTATGGGAAACTGACTGAATGCTAGTGTCATTTACTGAGATGATGGAACGGGGAGAGAAGGGATTTTGAACTGGGGGACGCAATAGCTGAGATTTTGTTGTGGTAATTGGATACGCTCTCTGACAACCAAATGAAGTGTCAGGGGGTAATACATTATTCTGGAGTTGCAAGGAGAGGTCCAGAATGGAGGTAAGGATGGGAAGTTATCAGCACACGTGTGGTGTTTAAAACTCTGAGCATAGATGGAACCACACAAGGAGGAGACAAGTTTGTAAGGAGATGGGCTCCCATGGCTGAGTTCTGGGGCAACCCAATCTGAGGTTGGGAAGATGAGGACGATACAACCAAGGACATGGAGAAAGAGGCCTGCTGGAAATCGAAGGGAAACCATGATAGGTGGTGTGAAGAAAGCGTGACAAGATGAAGAGAGTGGTCATCTGTCAGAGATTAATGATAGGTCCGGATGAAGATGGAGAATTCACTGCTGCATGAGGCAAAGTGACGTCACTGGTGACTCTGATGAAAGATGTCTCAGTAGAGTTTTGGAGACAAATGCCTGATTAAACTAGGAACAGGTGGGAACAGCGAGGGGAAGTGAGGACAACATGCATCCCAGTTGTAAGCAGTTCTGCTGTCGAATGGAGTAGGAAAATGTGAAGAGGGCTGTGGGGGTCAAGGGGGTTTTCTTTTTTTTTTTTTTCAGGGAGAGTGTTTTTATTTTGTCTTGTTTTAATGTGAGTAATGTTACACTTGGTCACATAAGATGTTGCTAAATTATTATTTTTTTTTAATTAAGTCACTATCCAATTACTCTGGTGTGTCATTGCTATTAAAAATAAGTATTTTGGGTAGATTTAAAGGAGGTATCCTGTTTGGTCTCATGGTTTCACTACAAAATCCACATGATAATCAAACTGATGAATTCAGGAAAGTAATTTGAAATAGAAAAATAGTCCCTACATTATGCCAATGGCATAATGTAGGCACTAGGTAATAAACAGAATTGTTTATTTTAACCTGATTTTCCATATCCAGTGAAACATTTTCAGTTGCTTCATATAGACTCAGCTGCTGCTGAAACGATGCCTTCAGATAGACCCAAACAAACTTCACAGGTACCATTTTTGCTGGCCAGAGGGCTTCCTGTCAGTCTAACTGCCTGGCTACCATGGGAAACGGAGGGAGCGTCTGAACAGGGTGTTCCTCTCCCACTACTTATGATTTAAAGTTACTTGAAACTCAATGACTTATTTTCTTTTCTTTGGCCAAACTGTGCTAAAGTGAAATTGATTATCCGAATCGATTTCCAAATCTGGAATCAGAAATAAATCAGTAGCAAGTTAGTTAGCATGCACTTCCTCTCAAATCAGTGATAATTATATTAATTTTAAAAGTGAACAATAAGAATTCGTAAGAGTTTCTGTTTGGGTCACTCTTTGTCTGAATTTGAATGAATTGTTTTTCTGGCTGGTTGTTATGCCAACTCCCAAACACACACACACACATCACCAAGCAAAGACCCTGTGAGAACTGCCAAAATGTCTGAGTCAGGTACTATCAGAGAAGGATTCAACTCACAATATGAATCTTGAGAAGGGCATTAACACAACAAGAACAACAAGAGTTCACTGCCTAAGTAATATCCCCTTGCGTTGGCCCCCAGTCTCTGCCTGAGCATCTTCATTGACAAGAACCTCACCGACCCCCTGACCCCCTGACATGTTCATTCCTATTTGATGATTATTCAACTCTACGGATGAGGAAGCCCTTCCTTAAACTCAGGCAAAAATGTGTCACCCTGGAGCTCTCTCTCATAAGGCTTTCCTGTCCTCATGCTGTTCCTCTGCGAAACATGCCTTGTACTACTTCCAACAGCCTGTTCTGCAGACACAAAAAAAATCTTCTCATCATCTAACTCAGTCCTCACTTCTTCCAGTGAAAAAAATCTATAAAACATCTTATTATTCGTGATACACATATTGATAATTTAATTTGTCACTTTTGACGGTGAAAAGAGTAGAGCAAATGCTAAAAGGGTGACAACAGGAAGACAACAGGTGTCAACCAGGGCTGCCGGGACATTTGGTCAACTTAATTTATAGGCAGTGGTGTGCTGGCAAATGATAATAGTGAGCTGAGGGAGGAAAAAAGGCTGATTGGTCATGTTTGCCAATTCCTGTGGTGTAAATACTCCCACCATAGCCGATTTCGTGTTACTGATGTCATATATCAGAATGTGGAGCTGATAAGAGGCGCTCAGTTGGCTCCTGTGAGCTGACATGAGTCGGCTCCAGGACGCACTGTGATAACCCATGGTTTAGGGTTTGCTCAACGAACTAGTTGTTCTCCTCTGATTGTCTCTTTTAACGTTGTCCAATCCAGAATCAGTCTAGATTTCACTTGAAATTCATCTTCAAGGGTCCAATCTCACCAAAATTCAACTTCAAAGTATCTACGAAAGAGGAGAGGATCCCCATTCATAGTCACAGAGAAAGCCTCTCGCTTCTAATATTTGGGTCAGAAAAAAAAATTTTGGTCTATTAGAAATAAAATTGGACAAAGTTGATACATTAGGGTACATTCTCATGAAATTATATATACCACTAAGCAATTATCATATACCACTAAGTCTTAATTAAAGTTGCCATTTGTTTAATGGAATGAAAAAGAAACTGGGTTTAAAACCACTGGCTTATTAAGAAGGATACTGTAAAAAAAAATGATTTAGGGTTTTAAATGTTTCCATATAATTCAGTAAGCACTTATTAAGTCCTTATCATGGATTAAGGAAACTATAAATATTCAATTTAGAATTCTACTAATGAATAAACTTGTTTTCACGTTGAGCCTTTTTCACTCTTGGCTAGGCTCCCACTTTCTTAAAAACCATGGATATGTTTGTTTTTGTTCTTCAGTGAATCCATTCTCCAGTAGTTACTTCTGAGTCACATTTCCCAAAGGGTGTAATTTATACCCTTGCTCTATTCATACTGAATGCAACTGGTTAAGACAAACTGTGTTGGCACTGAACAGGAGTTAGCAAGAAAAATAAAAATGTTTATTTGGCTTGATCATGGGACCCAGGATGGTGAAAAGTATGAGATAGAGAGAGCTGGAGTGGTGAGCAGCATCCGGTAAGTCAGGTTACAGAATTTGGATGATTCTAAGGCAGGGTTAAAGGGCTCTGACCAAGGGAGTAAGACTCTGATTAGCATGTAAGAGAGTATATTCTGGTAGTGGTGGTGAGAATGTGTTGTCCAGACAACAGATATGGACGGCAGTAAGGAAGATACTGCAAAACCTAGGGGAAGAAAGCAAAGGGAACCAATTCAGGGGATGTTTGGAAGTCTGAATCCACAACGATCAGAAATCCATCAGGGAGGGGGGAGGAGGGGGAGGGATGAAAGAGAGGCAAGATGGTCCCAAGGAAAGAATGGGTACAGCTGTAATCAGGTCCATAGGTTGGGTGGCAAGAAGTTGGTGATTGTACTTCCCTGTTCAATAATGAGATGGTGGGCAGAGGAGTCAGGAACAGAGATTTAAGGAGAATGGAAAACTTTTGAAACCGTCACTGTAGGGAAGTTGAGAAATATGTTACGTGGGGCTACCGGGAGGGCCTATTCTTAGTAACGTTTCCACAGCGATCTAATTGAATTTGTGTACGTGGAAACAGTGTTCCAGGTGCTCCTGAGAGATCTCCCCACTTCGCTGGAATTACCTGTTCCTCCCAGTTCTAATGACACCCACCAAACAGAACAAACACTTCTTGATTTTAGAATTTTAACAAGGTAACTCCTTCCATTCTTGGCTCCCAGATTGACCACTAAATGGCTTTTGCGACAAAAACAGTGAAATTCCCACAAAATATTTGTTCCAGAGACATTTGCTGTGGACTCTCCCTAACCCCTTCACCCCCAAACAAATCCCTGACATCAGTGAGGAGACAGGAGCCCACAAACAGTGCCATCGACGCAGTCTTGTGTGCGACTCCGAAATTTAGTCAAGGAACAAACCTCAGTGAGATCATGTCTCGTTTGGGACTAAATGGCTAACTCCTATTCTGTGATCACATTAGGAAAAATGCACATAAAATGCCCAGGAATTTTTCCGTTGTTTGATTCAGAAATTAAACGTGCACACGTCATGTCTGCAAAATGAGCGTCTCACCATGTCGGATGCTTTCTTGGATGGCAACGGGATGTAGATGCGAAGAGAGGACATGCTGCCTTCTTCAGCTGGCTGTCACGTACCTTACAGCACCTCTGGACTTACGGATTTTAAGTACAGATCTGTCCACACTCTAAAGAGTCAAGTAAATAGCCAACATCCTTAACCAAGTTACTAGCTGTAACCTGCCCAACCAGTTGAGGCCCTTGAGAGTGCTGAGGTTAAGGCACATTTCTGCTTATCTGCTACCAGCTCATTCTGGTTCCGAGAGGTCTGGTTTCCAGTACAGCACAAGGTGTATGCCTGAATTATGAAGGTAAACGCCTTCATTCTCCACGTGACGTAATGCATATATTGTCTTATACAGCAGAGCTTATCTGATAGCTAATACAATCTGAAAAACTAGCAAGTTCCCAGCCGTTTCCAAATTTGGGCTCCAAATGTTCCGTGCTGTCACGTCAGATATAAAAAGAGTGCTCATTTGGAAATACGAGCACCTATGTTGATGTAATAATCATAACTATTACTTATTGAATATATATTACAATTTAGGACTTTGGTAACTGTTTTACAGAAATTACCTGTTTTAATTCTTAAGCAATCCATAAGATAGGTACTAATGTCACTAGCAATTTTTAAACATGACTTAACTGTGCTGACAGACTCCCAAAGCCTCACTATGAATAAAAGTAATTGGTAGGGTTAGAATTGAAGCCTCCTGCTATCAAAGCTCACACACTTCTCAGATAATAAAGGCAAAATGGGCCCTTCTCACAGAAATGGAGCCCGTTTGAGCTCATCATAGGTGACCGTCCCGTTACCTCTGAGTAGCTCCGCAGAGAACACCACCCCCAAACCAGAGACTCGCAGGCAGCGAGACCTTGGCTGCGATGACTCGGAAAGAGGACTGAGTAACACAAGCACCAGATCATCGCGGATCTGAGCTCGGTCAAAGGAATCCTGGTCCAAGTCTGAACCAGTTCTAATAATGCTTCTGGCTGTCAAGATGATTGGCACCGCACTTCCTATCCTGTGGCCCCGAGTGACTTCTAAATGTTGGCAGGCTCCTCTTGCCATTTAAAGGTTTCTGTATAGAAATGATAATAAATGTTGCAGAAATAAATGCAGACCACCCCAATGAGAACAAGCAGGGGCTCTCCTTCAGCGTTTGCTAGAGCGAGGGAGTCGGCCATCATCGCCTGCGTTTAGCAGAGGCTCGAAGGGAGGCCGAAATGGGGAAAGCTTCCTAGTGAAAAAGTGGGAGGCTTCACGTCTGCTCCGATCAGTGGCTGCTGGCACGAGAAGCAGGAACCAGGTTAACTGAAAGCGGGGCATCTATCCATTTGTGATGCACGTTTTGCTTCCTTTGGTTGGTCCTAAGTTAGAAGCGACTTAGGGGGAGACATCAGGGAGCTTGGAAGTCAGCAGCCAGGTCTTGGCCATCTGGGGCCCATGGCTACGGAGGATGTGGTTCGTCTTCCGGGATGTTTGCGACAGAGGTTGCAGGTCAGAGTTGTATTGTCAAATGTGGTCTTGGCCATTGTTCGTTTGTGTCTTCAGCCTCTCAAAACAAACACCACAATATGGTGGCAAATGAAAAGGGGGACAGCAACCTCACACAAATATGCTTCTTGAACCCATAGCATCCACATCAATACTTATAAATTGAATCATTTGTGAATAAAGCCCTCCAAATCAATGATTCGGATTTTTCTATGATCTGAGTCAGCAACGGCATTCTCTCTCTCTCTCTCTCTCTCTCTCTCTCTCTCTCTCTCTCTTTCTCTCTCTCTTTCTTTTCAGGGTAGCTTGGTTTTCTTAGAAATCTTATGATCTATTAGCCAACCTATGAAAGCTGGATTGAATTCATTGTAATTGAATCTTTCTGATCTTAATGAAAACTAGTATAACAAACTCTCAATGATAACTGTTCTTCTGTGGAGCATTGCACGCCCTGGCCATGAAGGATCTTGAGAATGACAGTCCCCGCCATCTCTCAGGACTGGTGAACTACAGCAAGTTGGATACACCATGTTCCTGGAAACACGGCATCTTGCCCACGTTGCATTTACTTTCATGTGTGACTCTTATTTTAACAGTCCAAAATTATTTTAACCTAGGGCGTGACAGCACATAATCAATTTCAGCTTTGTCGAATCCACCAATGCGCATCTGTTTTAGGGACAAAAAGTAAGGTACATGTATTTTTACCATTTCTCCCCACTTTTCGTGCTGGCTCTATTTCCCTGGCTCATTACCTCCTTGGCTAATAAAGCACAGTGGATGGATGTGGTCATTTCAGTATTTTGCCAGCCCGTGCTTTGAATCTAGATGGTGTCTGTGTGTGCGATACACACGTTCACTAATTGTTAGCAGTGCAAGCTCTTTTAGCTTTTGTAACTTTCTCAAATTTACAGAGGCAACACTGACTAGTCCATAGTCTTTCCACTGTGGAGATGTTTTCACTCACAGATAGATTCATATGATATCCCCACCTTTCCACCCACCTCCCCTCTGCTTGAAAACACTGCTATCACTGCCATGAAATAAGGACCAAAAGGCAGTCTTGGCCAAAACAGCTTAGTCAGTTATTCCATGCAGGCACTCCTTGAAGCTTACTATTATTTTCACTTTGATTTTTTTTTGAAGCCTTAAGTAAATGCAAATGTTACTATTGTTATTTCTCTTTAGGCAAGGAAGTCTGGAAAATATAGCGGAAGCTTCAGAACACAGGGCTGTCTGGGGCACAAGAGAAGCTATGGAAGAAAACCTGAGTCATGAGCTGCTGCGTCAATACCCAAATCTCTATTTTCTCCATGTTTATAGGATAACTATTTCTGAAAGTACTTCATGCCTTGCACCTCTCCTCAATCCACAGTGCACTGTTCCTTTTATTTTCCCTTTTGATTTGACCTTTCCTGTCCACGCTGTGAAACAGGTTCTTCCGTTTTGCTGTCGATTATCAGGATTCAAGTTGCCTGCTTACTGACCGCTAATCAAATTCCAATAGTTAAGCAAAGTGAGAGGAGAATGAGTCAGGCCATGCCCCTTCAAGGGGATGAAAGATTCCAAACAATGAAGTAGAAAAATGTGTCCATCTAATATTATCTCCCTCTTCCTCAGGGCCATCTAAAAGCACAACACTAGAGGAATTATTAAGAAAACAGAAGTCAAGGGACTTTTCATTGCATTGTGCTTCTCTGTTCTTTTCTAAGGAAGGTATGGTGTCTCTCATTTCTTTGCCCTGATCATCTGTTATGGGTTGAACTGCGTCCTCTCTCCCCAAAGATATGGTGAGGCCCTGACCTCTGGTACCTGTGAATGTGACCTTATTTGGAATCAGGGTCTTTGCAGATGTAATCAAGTTGAGATGAGGTCATTAGTGTGGGTTCTAATCCAATATGACTGGTGTCCTTACAAGAAAAGAGGGGGGTGGGGGGCTGTGGAATGCCTTGTGAAGATGGAGGCAGAGATGGAAGTGATGCTTGCCACAAGCTACCCTGTTTCCCTGAAAATAAGACCTAGCCAGAAAATAAGCCATAGCACGATTTTAGGAGCCAAAGTATAGCTGGCACCTTGGCATACTGAATATTTTAAGCTGAGGGAGTTTGTGGAAAAGGCACCCTTCTTCCTCAAACAGGTCATAAAACTCTTATGTGAGGGGTGCGTGCCCTCCATATCCTGGAGGAGTCATGCTACGGCTTCTTCTCCGGCTAGGTCTTATTTTTTGGGGAAACACGGTAAGAATGCCTGAGGCCACCAGGAGCCGGGAGAAGCAAGAGGGGAACCTCCTTGCCTTTGGAGGGAGGGTGGCCTGGGTTTCAGACTTCCAGCCTCCTGAACTGTGAGAGAACACATTTCTGTTGTTTTAAGCTGCCCTGTATGGAAGCCTCAGGAAACTAATTCAACATCCATACTTGCCTTTGAAAGGTTATTTCACATCTTTGAAAAATGTTTTCTATCTATTCCTTCCTCTCTGAGGACCCTTTTACTACCTTTCTTTTTTTTTTTTTTTTAAAGATTTTTTTTTATTGGGGAATTGGGGGAATGGGAACAGTGCTGGGGAATTGGGGGAAGGGGAACAGACAAGTTGCTGTCGTCTTGTTCTTCAATCTAGTTGTGGAGGACATTGCTTCACTGGCCCAAGTTGGCACCATCATTGCGCTCTTCTCTGGCGAGGCAGATCAGTCGCCGGCTTCTGGACGGCCGCTCACTGCAGCTGCTGGCTGCTCACGCTGGCTGCTGGCTACACACGGTAGCCCATGGTAACCCACTGCCACAGGGACTGCAGCCTACGCCGTCGCCGGCGACTCATGGCAGCCCAGCTCCAGGTTGAGCTGTTGTTCAGCATCTTAGCTGTGGAGGGCAGTGTCACTGGCCCTCATATGTGGGATCCGAACCGGGGCCCTCTGGCATCCCAAGCGAGTTCTTAACCATCGCGCCACTCCGCCGGCCCCTTACTACCTCTCAACCTTTGCAAATTTATGGACCTACTATATAGTTCAGCTATTTCCAACTATAAAGCTAGCCGCCTGATAAGAGTCAGGTTCTGAGTTCGTTTCCCCAAAATGCCATTCTAGATGTTAAGCCTACTCTTAGATGGTAACATATCACATTATCAAGAGGTGATGGAAATCTTAAAAAGTGGCTCTTCAGCTCTACATGGTATCTACAGGTCACCAGATGCATATTTCTGGGGGTACAAATCTGCTTCCATAGTTTATTCCATTATTCTGATTATACCGGCTGAAGAGAACAAGCACACATGTGGATGAGTTAGTCTGATCCCACATGGAAACTGAGACTCATCTATCAGTAAAAAAAAAATTTAAAGTCAAATGTGCTTGTTAACAGATATTTTAGGACTCTTTTATGGTGCAGCCAAATTTTAGACTTACCGGTATTGTCGAATACCTGGCTTCCTGGCCTATGAATGAAGCTGTGCTCAAACTGTGCAAGGAACCACCCCTCCCCCCAGCCTGAAATGAACCCTCCACCCCACACCCTCCAGGACATCATAGTATTCAACGGATTGGCGTTGTTTCGCTGTGTAGGTCGCTGCACCCGAGTCTTGCATTAAATGTGAATATTACATGTGAGGGTAAGCTAAGGGAGTAGGAGACCAGGATGATTTGAGAATATAGGCTAACATGAAACGAAGTAGCTCCTAAGGGTCCCATAAAGGTCTCCTGTGTAACAGCAGGAATCTGAGGACCTACCCGGGGCCCCACAAAGAACAAGGCTGGCTACCAATAGGCTACGTGATGTGAAAGCATCAGAAGAAGCATCGGAACAGGCTAAATGCACCCAATGAACTGGCAAGTCAGGCTGTAAGTAGGGCTGTGTGGCCAAGTGAGGTCCCTAATTCAGCCCAGAAAAGTACCTGGGAAAATAAAGTCCGAGTGTTTCCATCGACCTCAATTACCCAAATCATGTGTGCAATTTTATCCAGCCAAAGAGTAACAAAGATGATCTGTTTTCAACGAGCTAGAGGTTTGTGAAAAGGCACACAGTGTTTTCAGGTAGACTCTCCCCCTTATCTTACAGCTTTTAGGCCTGCAGAATTTTCTTTCAAGGGAAAAACAAAAACCCTGGAACAATTGCCTCATTCAATGATAAAGTCAGGGCCATCAGCTTGTGGGCAGAGGCAGAGACGGCAGGCTCTGCCTAGATCAAGTTGCCCTGTTTAACCAGCACAAATACTTTCACAGGAAGATAAGGCCCTGATTAGATCTGAGGTGGAGCCTAAAAACAATAAATGCTTGAGCAAATCACCGACCAGCTTTCCTGCGGTGGGGCGGTGGGGCAAGACAGGACAGGAGTGGACCCTACCAGCTCCTGTCAGTTAAGATCCCCTCGCCTAAAGCAGCAATGCCTGAGGGCTCTGAAGTGTCAGTAGATCAGGTCTGCCTTTATCTTGCGTGTCATGGAACAAGAGATTCTAAACAGTCAGAGTCCTGTGTTCTATGTAAATACTGTAGTAACTAGCTTTTAATTTTTTTATCGACACGTATATTTGGTCAACAGAGACACAGTAACCTTTTGAAAACATGTTACAAGAGTGGTAAGTCTAGTTTATAGATAAATATTTTCCCCTGTTCCTAGCGAGTTAAAGTGATTTATGAGAGTGCCCTCTGGTTATAGACAAACACAGTTATAAAAACACTGTAGTTTTACACCTTAGTAACACACGGGATTGTTTTTATCTTCACTGTCTCCCCCAAATCAGGAATCTTGCCTTTGGGGAACTATTGAAACAAACAACAACAAAAAAAAAAACAAGGCTTCGGGTGGTTATTTCTCTTCAGGGTTCGGGAACTGGGCACAGTGAGAGTTTAATGAAAGCAGGCGTAACACCACCCTCTTTCCTAGTAGGTAAAACTCGTGTACAGATTTATGCAAGACTCTTACTTCAATCTAGAAATAAAAATTTAAGTAGCTAACTGGTGTGGTTTAAATTCCCCAATTCCTGTTACAAAACACCTCCCACTCTCCAAAAAAAAGAAAACACACAAAAAACAAATGAGGCTAGGGCAACCTAAAGCACATAGCAGGGTGCCCGGCACATGGTAGGTATTTGACACATGTTCTTTTCTTTTGTGGGTCCAGGAAGGGGACAAACAGAATCAGAAGCAGGAACTGGCATGATTTGCCTGTTCATAATCCTATACTACATGATCCTTAGTATTTTCAGCTCTATAATAAGCATCCTGCTACTGTTACTCTCACTCGTCTCACAGAGTTGTTTGAAAATAAAATGTGATCATCGCTATAAAGGAATTCTCTAAGCTTTGATGTGCTGCCACAAATGCTGTTTGTCATTTTCATTTGGGACCAAATCAGAAAAAGAGTCAAGATGAGCAAAACAAGAAAAACAAAAATATGTCAGCAAGTGATCTGGTCTTTAGTTTAAAAGCTGCGACTACGTAAAAGGAAATGCCAGACGCAGCAAAGAAGTTTATTATAACTTTCAGGAGTTCAGTCACCTCTAAGACGAAGGCACTAACAATTTTAAGGGTAGGGCGACTGCCACATTTTTCCCAATACATAGTTCTTTTTTTTTTTAACTTAAAAAGCAAACATCCTATTTCTTTCTTCAAGAGACATTATTTTAATAGATATTGAAAAAATGATTAATAAACTTATTTTGATGTAATTATTTTATAAATAGTGAAAATTTAAATAGTAAAAAAAAATTGTCAAAATGAAGAGTTCTTTCTCCATGAAAATTTTCGTTGTAAATATTTGTACATCAAGAGCAGTAATTTCTAACTAAGTTAGTATTCCCCGGCATGAAGAAAAGGGGCTTTTTTATATTGGATTAATTAAGAAGAGACTTTTTACTAAACTAAGAAATCTGTCAAAGCCCATTGGGCTCTCCTTTTATCTACCAATGGTTTATTTGGTATTAGTTCAATATTTCGTATTAATGCCAACGGACTTCCATATGTGATTAGGACCATAAGGAATGATTTGCATGTTCCCCCATCAATGATATATTACTTTCCTTAGACTGGATAGTATACTTGCTCAGCGAAGTGAAATCGTATTGATTTATGTTTTTAAAGTTCTGCTTGTGTTTATTAGGTTTTGACAAATCTCCGCGCTGGTGCAGCTGGGGCTCTGCCCATTATTCGAGTGCATAAATCTTTTCTGTTTCTGATTTGCTTGTTCTTATGCTTTAAACACCTTGATAGAGAAGGTACAAGGTAATGCTTGGCACACGAAATAGAATGCTTCAAAGAAATCAATAATCAGAGAGCCGAGAGGAGGTTCAGATGGTAGGGTTTGATTCTGTTTTATCATTTCAATGCCTGAGTGTTTCTCAGGCTTTCACTGTGAGTTGTGTGCAAAGGTCTCTTGACTAGTGGGTGTATAATCCAAAGCATGTGTTAATATAATTTAAGACCCCTAATAATCACACAGATATGAATTTATAGAGAATTGAAGTTCTTTAGAGGGCGCAGATTAGTTATTATATCATATCATATCATATCATATCATATCATATCATATCATATCATATATAATATTATAGAGAAAGACTGCCTGGTCCAAAACCAGCTATGCCATTTTCTAGCTGTGTGACCTTGGGGATATTACATGGCCTCTCTGTGCCAGTTTCCTTTTCTGCAAAAATAAAGTTCATCATGGGGATGGAAAGGTAATATTTGTAATCACTTAGAATGATGCATGGCATGTAGTTAGTATCCTGTGTTTGTTAAATAAAAATCAATCAGTAAATTGAAAATATTTCTGCTGTGAAATGACACGTGTTCCTTTGTCTTTGGTAGATGAAAGTTTTTTTTATAAGTTTCTCCACAGAGTCTCTTATCATTCATGGAAGATTCAACAAAAACAGCTTATTTTCATGACTTTGGTAACAGAACATTTGGGATGTGAAAACAAACTCTTCAAAGAAACAGTGAAACCACCTATCACCTGAAACTATCTTCGCGATACACAGAAACATGAATTCTTTGAAATGTACCAAATCTATCCTACTACACGGCATCAAAGGAACAGAAACTGAGACAGAAGATTAAGGTGAAAGAGTTAGTCACACATAATCTAATAAAGAAATAGTAGGGAAAATCTATATGACAATGCTGATAAGCAAGTAGTTTTCACATAATATTTTGAGGCTATTTCCTATCTTTGATGCTTTTCTTTTAATAGTGGACAAGGAATTTTTCTACTATTTCTTAATCAACCTCTTATGTTTCTTAGCTTAACAGAGGGGTAAGTTATATTTAAGCAGGACAAACATCGTGTCTGGAAAAAATGGTTGGTGACAAACATGCAGGCGTGATTGCATGAGCGAAAGGCTCTGGGTTTGTGTGGGGAGTTGGTTGCTATCCGTTCAGCACCACCACTCTCCCAAGCGAAGGAAGACAAAGACTAAAGGATCGCAGGGAATTGAAACTTACCAAAATATCTAGAATGAATTTATTTCCCAGTGTTTCTTTTAAAAACAAAGGTAATCTAATGTCAAATAACCCATAGGAGACTCTGAAAAACCATGAAAAATGTAACACTTCTGAAGCTTGCTCACATGCATTAATCTCACTTTATGCTTATAAAAGAGGCAAAGTGGTTCTAGCAGAATGTATATCAGGGGGAATTAAGAACTCTCTCCTGCCATACAGTTGCCTATTTGGAGGCAGGAACTATGTCCCAATCATTTGTTTTATATTCTGAATGGCAGGTGGCAGGTTTGGATTCTATTGATTTCACTAAACTGGGACTACATGTCCCAGAATTCCATTCCCTTCTTCGTTCCAGGTTAGCTTAGGCTGTGGCAGACATTTTGCATGACCTTTGTAAGGCAAAAGTGAAACGATAGCCATATTCTGTTTACATCAGCAGGTTGGGGAAGGTCACGAGGCACTGTGGCCACTCACACAGGTTGTCACAGCTCCTGCAGTTCCATCTAGGTCTCCTCCTTCAGCGTTTATGGCTCCTGGGTTACATGAGGAGGGCACCGGTTTCTCCTACTGCGCACCCCCACTGTCTAATTGAAGGCTCCAGGAGAAGGGCATGGGCTCCATTTCACCCCGGGGGCTTCCAGCCAACATTCACTGGTTTCCATCTGTTGCGTCGCTCCACTTCACATCCATCTCTCCTTCCAACTACCTGCCTCGCAGCTTCAGGCTCCAGCAACAGGTCCGAAGATTGTGTGACCCATTACAAAAGGTCAAATCTTAGCATACTCTTAGGATAAATACGTATTTAAAGGCTCAATCATCAGAGCTGGACGAGAGGAGCAGAACCACCAGGGGAATTCATATTTATTTATAGATGAGGAAACTGACTATGGAGAATTACCTACTGTCAAATAATGATACATGTATAATGATAGCAAGACTGAAGACTTCTGACGTTGAGCGCAATGCTCTTTCCACTGCACCATGATGCTTCTTTTAGTCTATCTAGCCATCCCTGAATGTAGAGAGGAACTGAGCCTTTGTAGGTGAATTCCTGTAGCCATCTTAAGCACTCCACTCAGGTGTGAAGAATATTCTGAGCACTTACTCCAGAAACAGAGTGGAACCAAATTAACATTAATGCAGTTTAGGACAACAGAACACAGAGAATGGACCACTTAAGAAGAAAACAGAGTCCCAGTATGTAATGGTCAAGTTCTCTGTGTTAAAGATAGCTTTACTTACTGCAAAACCTACTTTGCATCGGAACCAAAATGTCCTCTGTAAAGTAGAAAACCATCACTAATTTGCTTCTTCTATCTCTTCCCTGCTCTGCACCTTTCCTTTTAAGTCCTCCTCCTTTCCCAGCATCAGTCCCAGGTTATGGGGAACGACTATAGCTCAGCTTTAGAGCTACAACCTGATGTTTTGGTGGAGACAGGCGAACACTGTAAGCATCCTTCCATGTCAGCTACGACCTAGGTCCTACCCACTTCCGTATTCCACTTATTGCCACTCTGCCTCCCTCCTCACACTATGGACCCTACACACCAGGCACACAGAACTGTGCACATTTCCCCGAATGCATCCGGCTCTTTATAAATCTGGCAGACATCTCTTCTTTCTTCAAGCTAAAACACAAGTATCACACCAACTGTTAGGCTCCCTTCAACCCCCCAGGCTCAGCTGGCTTTTCCACTCGTGTCCTCCTTTGCTGGGCCCTGACCTTCCCAATGCCATGGGATGGGTGGATTTCTCTTATATACCTAGTGTCCAACGGAATGAGCAGTGCACACCTACTTAGAAGAAAGGAGCTGCCATTTGTTCAATCCATGAAACCAAAGTGTAAAGGATGACACCATTCCGTCTACTGGATGGCAACGGGGTTACTGAATGCTACTATGCTGAGGCCTGAAATTCCAGGTCCACATAGCCGTAATAATGGTATAGTGGTTACCATGGTGTTGCTTTGTGCATAACTAATACAGTCACTTGTTTTCCACACACACAAAGAAAAGCACAGTGACTTTAAACAGCTAGTGTCTACAGGGCACAATTTTGGACTTCTTCTCATCTCCTGGCTCTGCTCACTTGGTACTGCTGTGTTTCTGTCCCACAAGCTGTCCCAACAGATCACAAATGTCACACACACCTGGAGAAATGGTGTCCGCTCTTTACACCAGCAAAGAACAGGAACTAGGTGACCATATCCTGATTTCTATTGTACTAAATTCCTGTGGGTAAAAAGCACAGCATGGTTTGCTTCTGTTTGGTTTGGTTTGGGTCTGCTTGTTTGTGATTCTGCTTCATTTGGTTTTATTTCTCTGAATGTTTCTCTAGCTTTTAAACTCCCAATGAAAATGGTGTAATCTTATCTTCAGCTCAATATAGTTATCTAATACAGTTAAATAAAATTGTAGTCATAAGGAAATGAAAGTGCCTCCTATTCCAGCGAAACCTAAATTTAACAATGTGTAATGCGTAAGTCTTAGATAATTTGCTCGAGTTAGCCAAACGACTTTCTCCTTGAGTGTTCTCTAGCCACCCACACGTTGATTCAACTCTGACCTAAACAAAAGGCAAACTAAACATACAAAACGAGCAGGCTCTTCATGTGACAATCCTGGTGCAGAGTTAGTTCACAGTCTCTAATATTCTGGCACCTTCTCAAATGTTAATTGCAAGTCTGGGGAAGGATGTTATTGTGCCACCTATAAATAGAACCAGTACATTCTAAGAACACGAAAAGGTCAGTTAATAACCCAATAGCTCATCGGGGATGGTTGAGCGTGACTTTCAGGTAAGTGCTAGTTGGTAAGAGCTGTAAAAATCTCATTGGGCAGACTCGTGTGCTGGCTTCTGTACAGGAGAAGCTTGAATCAGAGATCTACCCAACCATTTCTGTGGTCCAGCCCCTATGCCAGATGCCTTATGTTGTGAAGTTATTTTGGAATTATTTTCCCAAAGTAGACACAGAATGTTCTGAATTCCCCATGGCTTGGAACAGTCTCACATGTAATGAGAAGAGTACAGAGCTATGAAAAGACTGGCCGTGTCTGTGAGTGAGTAGGTATTTTCTGGGGCAGAGCCAACTAGCTAACCAAGTAGGTAACCTAACCCAAGAATTTAGTCTCACAAAAATCATCCTTTAATAGCACTTGCCAAAATTTTCCATCATCATCATCATCATCATCATCATCAACAACAACCACCACCACCACCACCACAAAACCAACCTGAGGAATCAGAAGAGAAATGAGCCCATTACCCTTATTCCTACCCCAAAACCCTTGGGGTCAAGGATATAACACAGAGGACTGGGCCCAAGTTCAAAATATTCTAGTCTATGATTTCTCTTTACAATATATGCTAGTTTTGAAGTCTGGTATATCAGAATACCTGCATTATAAAAATAAATATTTAAACTGCTTAACTGCTTATTAAATAATTAGTTAAATTATTTAATTCCTCTTACTTTCCATCAAAATTGCTGACTTAAATTAATGCTTCTAAAAAGTATACCACATTTATCTCATCACTTCTCATAGCTCCTGGCATGTTGCTAATACGTGGAGGCAGGACTCAGATACACACACACACACGCACGCACACACACACACACACGCACGCACGCACACAGACACGCATGCACACAAACCTACATAAAAATATACAAGAGAATAAATAAGAGCTAAAATATACGGTACAGAAAGCGAAGTTCATACAAGGGGAGACAATGCCATTAGAAGGCTGGACTGCAGGAACCTTTTAAAAATAACTTCTTCTTTGTTTCAATTGTAAGAAATCCTTTTCTCTTTGACCAAACTGCATTTTAGAATTTAGAAAAGACTGAGTTTGAATCTTTGAGTCAAAGAAGTTGCATGACTTTCCTAAGATTACACAGCCAGAAAGTGGAAAATCTAAGCTTCATCTGCAAAACGAACACAATATCTCCTTTCAAATGACCCAATGATACAGTATGGAAGCATCCAGAACATAATAAGCACTAAAATGCTTATTGCTCAACTTACCATAGAAATATTTACAGCCTATGTGATACCTGAAATAATGAAATTGCCCATCCACCTATTCCTCAAGTTAGGCTGGAGGCCACTTTTCCTAAAACAAGGAAGTAACACAGAATACTCAAGGATAAATTCATATGGGATAAAAGTTGAACAGTTTGTTCAAATGATGGGCTTTACAAATTCAAAAAAGAGACGGCTCAACTAAATATATGGGTTGTATTGGTACCAAATACTCTAAATATCCTTTATATATCTATTATTTTCCACAAAACTATTCTTTTTTTTTTGCCAATTCCTAGTTTTCAGCTAATTTATATCCAAGTCTTAACTTGGACTCATCACTAACACATATAATGGAAGAAACATATTTTTTTCAATGTTCTTGAAAACTTGTTCTCTTGCAAGTCCAAATATACTTAAAGTCTCACATCCTAAAAGTAAACTGAGGCAGGAATTATATCTGTCAGTTACTTTAACACTCTCTCTCTCTCTCTCTCTCTCTCTCTCTCTCTCTCTCTCTCTCTCTCTCTCTCTCCTGATTTGAATTGAATTGAACCCTGGACTTTCTTCCCTTCTTTTTGGCTAAATTTCAGAATTGCTTAAATGGTTTAGAGTCGACGCTTCATGTCACTTTATTGGTTAAAATCTGACATAGAGAGTGGTTGGCTTACATTTCCCAAAGTTAAGTGGCAAACATACATGAATAGAGTCTTTCTCCTTGAGGGTCTGGTTCTCGCAGCTGTAAGGGTAATATTCAGCAAAAATACTCCAATCCTGTTTTCCTAAAGACCTCTGGCTCCCGTGACTATGTAAGAATACAAAGGCTACACATGCTCAAAAATTCGGTTTATAGAAAAGCTCTTGTTTACCACATACACCCACTGACAAGGGAAATGATTCAGTTATGTACATTACGAAGTCATGGTAGCCAGAAAGAAAGGTTTGACAAGTCTACACTTTTCTGAACACATACTCAAAGACAAAAGTTTTAAGATTTTAATGAATAAGAAAAAAAGCTTAAGAGAAAGATGAATACAATAGGAGAAAATTATTTACTTCTAGTATATGTTAAAATCAGTCTAGAAAATGCATGTTTTTATTCTTTCTCATACCAGTATATATAATCCTCAGAAAAAATTAACCTTTTTTTCTTGAAGTTTTTTTTAGGGGGTATGTAAATGCATATTTCAATGCTTAAAGCTATCTATCTATTCATAAAAGTGTACACATGCACAGGATGCAATAATTTGCTTTTGAAAGAACGTAACAGAATACTCCATCTGGTATTGAATATGGAATATGATGAAGTCACTTTTAGATATCTACATGTACATCAGACTGGCAAGTCAGAGCTCTTCAATAAATTCTGCAAAGGCCAATTTGAAACTACTTTTGACCAAATCTTCAATAGAGCTCATTACTTAAAGCACTTGGATAGGAAGTTAAATGATCTGTATTGCATTTATTTCAACATCATTATTTACATGGCTGGATACAGAGCACTGCTGCTCCCTCAACAGAGGCCAGCCCGAGCAAACCATAGGCTGAATGACCTTGTATAATAATAAAAACAGCAACGCTTACCTTGATCCACTGTCCCCATAGAAGATCTAGGAGCTCAAGTGCTCACAGCGGAGCAATGGCAAAAAAACGTTCTTTGGTTAATAATAAAGGAAAGAAAAGCTCCAGACACCAAGAACCTGGGTTAACCATTGACTGTGGTTATTCCTGCAAGTCCACCCTGGGAACCTACACAGGTAGCCCTTGGCATTGGGTAAAGCGGGCGGCAGCCAGTCAGCTGAGACTAAGTTACCTCACCACCTCTGTGACTCTGGATAAAGTACAGAGTGAAGGTCACTCAAGCATATACCCTGACGAGGTTTTCACTCAGTCAGGGATACAAAGGAGGAAGATTTCCTGGGCCAGAAATATGCTCCACACAACGCCCGTCAAATATTTAGAAACAGGGTTGTTGGGAGCTGACCTATGGAAATCTTCCTGCCCGTGTGCAGACTTCGTGCAATTCAAGGAAACCCTTTTTACCAGAACTCTTTGTCTACATCTTAGCAGGTGAGGGCTGAGATTGCATGCCAATGAAAACTGAGACAAGACAACCAGAAATAGCTAAGCATCCATTCATACCTTTATGCAACAAGCCTTTAATGATTATTTACTGAGTAACAGCCCAGTTTCCAAAGAGCTGGCATCCACAGTTGAATACACCCTGATAAATAGAAGACAGAGATTAGGGCTGGAGGGCCCTCCCTCCCCCAACCCCAAGAATCAGAGCTTAAGACTGAAGGTAAATAAATATAGACTGCGGGCCAGAACCAGAGCGTACAGTCTGCGTACAGAGTAACCACCCCAGCTATGGGTCCTAAGGGGTGCGATGAACAGTTGAGGTGGTCACCTGGGCAAGCTGACTGACCGGAAGTCAGAAAATTGAACGATAAGTGAAGAAGTGGCTTTAAAATGGTAGCGCCAAGAGAAAAGTCCAGAAAATGTGAAGGGCAACCACAAGACACTAAGCGACAATGCCAAGCAATTCAGACCTTGGGGGGCCTGTACGCAGGAGAGCTCAAAAGGAGTATTGTGCTGGCAGGGAATCAGCATTTCTCTTTATTCCAAAGAGTGTTGGTAGCGAGGGGACACCATCCAGTTTGGTTAACCTTCCAAATTTAAGGGGCCATTTCTAGGTTCTGACACTAGTTGTTGTTTGGGGGTTGTTTGGTTTTTGTTTTCATTTTTAAAAGCATGAACCCTTGAGGAAGCGAGATTGGATTTCAATGTTGGTGTTGTCGCTTACCAGTTTTGTGACATTGGGAGCTGCTTCACCTGTCTGCACGCCAGTTTCCTCATCCATAAAACGGGGATGATAAAAACACCAGCACCACACAAACACCAGAACACCTACCTCAGGGAGATACTCAGGGTTCCAAACCTGTTAGCTATCTTTCGGGTTTAAACATTCTGAGGGCAGCACATGATCTGCAGCCTGTTACACAGTAACAAGTACAAGAGTTTGAACTCTCCAAGGCACCTAGCTTTTCAATCACCCATGAATGTCAGGGAAGCAGTGGACCCAGAGGTCAACTTTTTTGCAAAGAAATGTGAAGGCTCGAGAAAAGTCTACATTTCCATACTAATTGAGGCAACATTCATTGTGGTTTTTCTATGGGCAAGCCTGCCGTGCTTACTCAGTGAGTATTATCCATTACTCTGCTTAGTTACTGGCCTGTTAGAAAGCTGAGCTCTCTTTATTAGTGTTCTGTTTGAAAGGGCTTTTAAAAACACAATACATAACTCCCTCTGCTCTGCAAGGACAGTTTCAGGGAGGGTGGCTTTGCGTGGCTGAGTGTTTGGAGTGATCTGAGAAGATGAGGCATCTTGACTGTACAGCATAAAAAAGACCACAGCGAAGGGCAGAACAGGAGGCAGGATGGGGAGACTGGATGGCTTCCCAACTCCAACTGAGTCAGACCATCACAGTGTGGCTTCATTCCTTTGTTTGAAGTAAATTCCCAGAACATCAGACACACCCATACTCACATGTAAGTAGAAAAACACTTTTTAAAGCCAAATAAAAATGATTATCTGGGTTGGCTTTTCTGGTGAATGTCTATGTCTCCTAAATCTACCTTAAGTGAGAATGAACTGTAGTGAAGTTCAGCTGTGGTGAACTGTAATCCCGCCCTCCCCCCGCGCCCTGCCAAAACACAGAGAGAAACTGAGGCAAACGGAAGGGGAATGTTGGTTTTAAGATCTGTCAAATGACAAGATGATGAAAGAATTCATTAATTGAATGTAAAAACTTGAAGTGAAACATAATTCTCTTTTTCAGTGATCTGGACTTCATTGCTGTACAGCAATTTTAGTAATGGCCTAAAAAGGAGTTAGGCTACACAAAGGGGCGGCCTGTGATATAGAACTGAGGTAGGACTGCTCCAGCCCTGGTTTTGTTATTGTTTTGGTTTGGTTTGGTTTTTGTTTGTTCAGCTTGGCTCCTGTTTTTGTAAGACCGTGAGCTAAGAAGTTTTTACATTTTTAAATGATGGAGAAAAATTTAAAGAAGAATATTTTGTGGTGTGAAAATTACCTGAAATTCACATTTCAGTGGCCATTCCAGTTTCACTGGAACACAGCCATGCTCATTTGCTCATTTACATGTTGCCAATGACGGCCTTCACCTGGTAACAGTGATTTTTCAGGGTCTTAAACAGACACCACGTGGCCCTCAGAGCCTGAAATATTCAGTATCTGACCCTTTACAGAAAAACGCTTTCCAATTCCAAAGCTGGCGAAACCATACGATCCCCTCTTCTCCAAAGATGGTGTTCCTCTTTTTGGATGAGTGATTAACACACAGTTAACTTCAAGTTGACTGAGTTTCTATGACTTGAAATCCTATCTTTCTACAGGTGATCCAGCAATCATGCCCCTTGGTCTTTACCCCAAAGAGTTTTTAACTTATGTCCACACAAAAACCTGCCCACGGATACGTATAGCAGCTTTACCCATAATTGCCCCAACAAGAGATGTCCTTCAGGTGAATAAACTGCCGTCCATCCAGACAACGGAACAGTATTCAGTGCTAGAAAAGAAATGAGCTATCGCGCCATGGACAGATGTGGAAAAATACATATAACTATATGACATTCTAGAAAAGGGAAAACTGTGGAGACAGTAAGAGGTCAGGGGTTGGCGGAGGGCGGATGGAGGTGAGGGAGCAGAGCTCAGAGGATTTTTAGGGTAGTGGAATTAGTCTGTATGGTATTAATATTATAACGATGCATATGTGTTCGTTACACATTTGTCCAAACCCAGTGAATGCACAGCACCAAGAGTGAAGCCACATGGGTGCTATGGGCTTTGGGTGACTATGATGTGTCCCCATGTAGGTTCATCTTTGGAAAAAAATGTCCCATTCTGGTGAGTGATATTGGTAATGGGGGAGGCTGTGCATGTGTGGGGGACAGGGGGTGGGTAGATGGGAAATCTCTGTACCTCCCCTCAAATTTACCGTAAATCTAAAACTGCTCTAAAAAGTAAAGTTGTTTAAAAAAATCCTATCTTTCCTTCAAGGTTCCTCTCATTAACTCCTTCCTTGCCTACTATACAGATCAATTTATAGTTATTTTAAAAATAATGAACTTCTTTAAATCACTCTCTCTTTCGATCTCTATATTATGGTTCTTTGTTGCATGTATCATTTCTCTCAAATTTTAAATACCATTGGGTAAGGACTGACTGAATCTTATCCGTCTTTGAATCTGATAAAGTATCTAGCAGAAAACAGTAATACAGTAGATGCTAAGAAATGAATGCTTTTCTACATGAAGCAAGTATACCATGTTTGGAGAGCAAAACACTATTTTTTTTTCTCTCCTTGACCCTTTTCTCTTCAGCTCTCTGCCTTAAGGGCTTCCTATCATTCGTTGGCCATCTCCCACCTCTCCCAGTGCCCCTTGCCACCCAGAGGTTCCACCCAACGTCACAATTACTAGATGGTGCCTGGGTTGTTTCTCTTCATCATCCCAGCTCTCCAAAATTTCTTTCGCTGTGTCTCATTTCCACTTAAAGGACTCTATATTTTAGCATGTTCCAAGCCATCTAGAACATGATAAGAGGCAAAAGAAAAAAGAAAAACAAAAAAGTGATATTGAATTTGCTTCCTCAAGGAGCAACCCAGGCCAGCGCTCTCATAAGCTGATGCACGATATTTCAGCTAACGACTTCAATAAAAATTATAAAACTGATTGTATCATTTGGAAGAGCTTGATACCTTGAACGAACCATGTTAACAAGTTAAGAGTTGCATTATCCTTCCCAAAGGTGAGGGGAGCGGGAAACGGGGAAAATACTTTAGACATCTCTCTTGGATATGAAGGTTATATATCTTTATTGTAGAGAAAATGAATAAGAGTAGAAAGAAGGCAACAAAAATCAATGACAAGCCTTCATCTCCTTTGGCAAAGTTAATTCCAGTCTTTTTTCCCCGTTGTATTAAGATAAAAATCAAGATGCAATTATATTTACCATTTTTAATCTTTTTAACCTCTGTCAAGGAGCTCCTGTCTTAATGAAAAGGAATGCATTTACTGACAATGGAATTCCCAACATCCAGGACGGGTGAGTCCAGCAGACTGTCAGAAGTGGGTGGTTGGCTCCCCAGGGCTCCCCAGTCACGCCCCCACTGACTGATACGGTTCACACCGTGTTGTGGGCATGAACTGAAAGCCGGCCTTAGGAGACCTTCACAAACCATCAGGCGTGCCACAGATGGGACCGGACGTTTAAAGGTGCGCCCAAACATTTGGGAAACTCCATTCCTTTGCCACAAGGGCTCATAAACTGGAAAGCTGTCACTCTCCTCCAGGGTATGCTTTCCAGAGCATGGAACTAGCACCAAAGGTGGCTGGACGGATTTCAAAGAATGCCCTCGTTTTAAAGACTCTGTTGTTTTGATTCATCTGTCATTACCTGAGACGCTCAAGCCCCAAACCTCTAACTACGTGCCTTACTACACTGATGACTTCATTAGGAAATATTTGAGGGAGATTAATGTTCCTGCACAATTTCCTCAGTTCTTCTTCAGTTTTCATACGGAGACACAATCTCCCCTCCCCTCCTTCGGCCCCTCTCTGACTCTTTCAAACTGCAGGGTTTAATTGTAAAAAGGAAGGTCCGTGTTGCCTGCCTCCCTTCTAAGACATTTTTTTTCCTAATGCTTTCTTTCCCCCCAAAATAAGAATTAAAAGTGATATTTCTTTTGACAGCTGGTAACTAATCCCACCTTAGCAGGAAGGAGAACAGGAAGCCAGCAAAGGAATTTTCCATTCCGATGTCTCTTTTAATTTTTTTCCACATCAGGTACTTTTCAAAATCTAGACATTTCCAGGGAGTCTGTATGTCTTCTTGTTTTGTCTAGCAGAGTCACGTGTTCTTGAACTTGTCCTGAGCCGAGGACAAACCTGACTGAGCTGATGTTTGTGTTTGGAGGAGGGAGAACTTGAGAACTTTTGAATCTCCAAAGGAAATATAACTGAAATGTGATGCCTTTGCTTATGCAAACGGGATTTTTCCTATGCAAAGATAAAGTTCACACAGCTAGCCCCTCCAACCACAAATCAAAAGCCTCATCTTGTAATAACTACAACTTTGACTCTTAAAATAAGCCCCTATTCAACTATCTTTTGCTTTATAGACTGCCTTCCTCCCTTCCCCCTTCTTCCTTCCTTCCTCCCTCCCTTCCTTCCTTTCTTCCCTCCTCTTCTCCTTTCTCACTTCCTCCCTCTCCTTCTTTGTTCCTCTCCTTTATCCCTTCCTTCTTCTCCTTCCTTCCTTCCTTTTCTTTTCTTCTTTTTCTTCTTCCCTCCCTCCCTTCCTCTTCTCATTTATTCCTCTCTTTTCTGTTTAAATACTAAAGGGCTGTGTAGTTTGCTATGTTCCAAGCCTACCAGAGTGTACGTTAGCTGCGGTTTGGGGAACCTGTAATGAAGCAAAGACAGAAAAAGGTGCTCGGGGCAGATTCCAGAACTCCATCAGCAGCTGAGGACACTGCATTCTGGGTAGACAGTGGTGAGCCACTGAAGCTCAGGATCAGAAATGGGAATCTGGCCCGTACGTGGTAGAGTTTGGGCAGAAAAAGACAGATCGACATGTGTGTGTGTATGTGTGTGTGTGTGGGGGGGGTAAAAAAGAAAAGGAAGGAATAACTTAGACGGAGTAAGTCAGTAATGAGACTTGAGGTCACTGGGTAGACGGACAATGCAGCTGCAAATGGAATAGCATGCCGTATATTGATACAACTAAGCAATACGGGAGAAATAAGGAGTCAAAGGTAATTCTGCATTGTCACCTGAGTATGTGGGAGGGGTTTTCCTGAAGAAGATTCTTCTCTTCTTAATGAGAAGAATATTCTGCAATGGCATCAACTAAATAGAAACACTCTATTGAGGCACCCCATAACTAGAGAAAAAGTCAGGAATTGGATTCATCGTTTGGACTGACAGTTAACCAGAGGCACGGCCCTCGCCAAAACACTACTTCTTTGGGTCTTAGTTTTCAACTATGCAAAATCAAAGTGTTGGATGGTTCTAGTATCTCTTCTAGGTATATAATATTATTATTCCATCTGTCCATATTAGAATGAAATGAAGCTACATAAATAGGAACAGGGATGATGTCTTTTTTTTGTTGTTTATATTGCCTACTCAATGCCTAACATGACACCTGGCTCATAATATGTGCTCAACAAACACATGTTTAATGACTGACTGAATGAATGAATCAACAGAAGATTATGTGTTTTATCAAGGCAAAAGGACCAATCAATTCAGTTTGTTATTTTTTAAGTCAAAATAGCCATTTGAAGTTTTAGCATAACTGGTTGGGTTGGATTTATGTAGACCCACTCTATTAGACACCAAAAAATTATAGTCACACTTATATAGTCTGATAAGCTTTAAGTTATTTCCTATTGCTCACATGTAAATACTCCCAGCAATTATTAGTCTTTAAAAATGGAAAATTTCTATACATTTGTGTATATCTCTTGTCCCCATTGGCGTCTCTGTAGGTTTATATTACTGTAGTGTATAAAATATAGATCTACTTCAGGATGAAATGGAAATAGTTACAGTGAGATTTCATAGGCTCTGAAATCTTGCATTAGGTTGTGGATTTGTATAGTGCTATTTGAAGATAAAATACATCTTGAAAAATTCTTCCTAGAATAAACTGACTGACTATATTAATAATGCCCAGTTGTTTCAATATTTTGTAAGTCACAATTCAGCTTAGAAAGCAACATATTTCACATTTCAACTGTTTGCTTTGATTTATACATAAGAGAAAGAATGAAGGAGCCAAATTTTAGCAGAATTGTGTAGACAAACCTCTGCATACAATTATTCTAGAAAGCTTATTTTGATTAATGATTTCTGTTATTCTGATCTATATATTCATGGATGATAGAGTGTTTATTTCTCATAAAGACAAACATTATAGCTAATGGATTATATATATACTATCTCATCACAGTCCTAGCCCACTGCTATTTTTCCTTCTTTAGGAATTAATAATATAATGAATTGAATATGTAAAAAGTTCAGTCTATGTGTAATACTGTGATATACAATAAGAAAGAAATATATATTTGGTCTTCTTCTTCGTTACTGGTACAGAGCTCCTAAAGCCTTTGCAATTTCCTATGATAAGAGTGATAGAGGTGACTTTTGGAAAGTCCTTAGGTAAGCTAAGGAGGGGGGCTGGTTGCCAGGGCAACCAACCTTGTGATTAGAAGGTTAGAACTTTCAGGACCCCCCCCCCACCCGCTCCACCACCACCCAATCTCAGGGAAGGAGAGAGCGGCTGGAGGTTGAATCAATTCCTAAAGTCCAATCATTCAATCAATCGTGACTATGCAATAAAACCTCTATTAAAATCTAAAAGGAAAGGGTTCAGAGAGCCTCCTGTCTGTTGAACACTCGCGAGGTGCTGGGAGAGTGGAGTACCTTTCCCCACACTTGGCCTTATGCGTCTCTTCCATCTGGCTGTTCCTGAGTTATACCCTTTTACAACTAACCAGTGATCTAATAAGTAAACTGTTTCTCTGAGTTCTGTGAGCCACTCTAGCAAATTAATTGAACCCAAAGAGGAGGTCGTGGGAACATCTGATTTAAAGATGGTCTGTCACCACCACACTGTATATCTGAAGCTGATGTTGAATAATAATGTATGTCAACTATAATTATATATACATATAGTCACGGGACGTGGAGTAGAGAGTGGGAATGGAGTCAATGGAATTGTGATAAGCATGATATCAGGGGTGGGAGGGCAGTAGATGCGGGAGGGGGGTTGTTTCTGTGCAAAGGGTGAGAAGGATAACTTTTGCATTGTTCTGTACACCTGAAACTAACAATAAAATAAAGGGAAAAAAATGGTCTGTCAGAAGTACAGGTAACAACTTGGACTTGTGATTGGCATTCTGAGCTGGAGGTGGTGGTGGGGGGGCTCATTGGAACCTCTGAGTTATAGCCAGTCTGTTAGAAGCACAGTAACAACCTGGGCTTGTGACTGGCACCTGTGTTCATGTAGGACTGAATCCTTCACCTGTGGAACCTGATGCTATCTCCAGGTAGATAATGTCACCACTGAATTGAACGGGAGGACACCCAGTTGGTAGGTATCCAGAGAATGGCTCCTTTCAGTGGGCAAAAACCCCCTCCCCACATTGGAATTGGGTCCCAGGACCCAAAAAACTCTTACACTAAACTATAATAAGATAAAATAATAACTTATTATTTTAATAAATATCTTATTAAATCCCAAATAAGTGAATAGTGTATTCATTTTAATAATTTACAAATCACAGACGGTGTTTTACAGTAAATTTAGCGCATATTAAAGCAAAGATGTAATTACAGTGTTTATTCACAAAGTATTTTAATAGGTTTACTGTTAGAGATCATTATATTCCTAATAATGAATTTAGAATGGGTTTAAATGAACCTTTCTCCTTTCTTATATGAATTGATAGCTCTATGGAGTGGGAGACGGTAGGAGAAAGAACGCTCAGTGTGTGTGCATGTGTGTGTATGTGTGTCTGCTTTCACTGAAAAGCTAAGAAACTAATGAAATAACTCTCCTGTTGGTTGTGAGAATAGGATGTCCTCGAGCCGTTCCAATGGCGGGGCTCTCCTGAAAATGGGAAACAGCACTGTTAGCACTGCATTTCCGATGACTGCGCTCATCTATTGTATGTCACTTGCCCACAGAGCAGAAAGACATACATTGTTCTAGCAGAACTGAAATGCAAGCCTGGCCGTCTCCTTTCCCTGGGACCAATTTTCACAAAATAGAACCCAGTGAAAGAAAACACAGGGTCCTCAAATGCATTATCGAAAAGTAATTCATTTTTTGCTCATCAGATAACAACACTTAATGACTTGGGTAACCCAACTTCGCTTTCCTATGGTCTTAATAAAAAGACCAGTTCATTCCATTAGCAAATCAGTGAGATGAATCGTAATGAAAATCCAGGGTTCTTTGCCAGGATTTAGCAAAGGCCATGAATAGCCCAGCTTAAAAGTTGAATTTCTTGTTTTCCTTCCTGTGTGGCTTTCTTTGAAAAGGCAAGAAAAATGGTCCATTTGGTCTTTGGAAAACCCATCTCGGAGTATGAGGCACTGCCAACTGGTTAGGTTCATCCCAGGTAAACTAAGCATTGGGGGCAGTAGAAATGAAATAATCAGAGGACAGAGTTGGAAATGAGGACAAAGTCATGTGTTTAGATAGATTTTTCTTGCTAATGTAGGGAGGGTGGTGAATGCACCCTGTGTGGTAGGAAACAGCACCTCCAGGGCCCAGAGTCCTGGCATATTAAAGTGTTTAGTGCTTTACATTCCATCACTCATGAGGTCTCCTCTGTGTTATAATAGTTGTGCTATAACACGACATACAGGTTCTTAAAAACCACCATGCTATGCAGGATTCGGAAAAAAAAAATTCGGACTTACAGGGAACATAAGGCTAGGGACAGAACACTCACAAATTTCATCAGAAATATTTATTTTTTAAAAAGATAGTAACCTGATGAAAAGGGTGGCACAGTGTTGCACAAGGTCAGTGTTAAGGAGCATAAATGCTACAAGAAACATGGCCCTCGACCTTGGGGAAGCCCTGAGTTTTCCCAATGGAAGTTGGCCTCAGGAGAAAGGGCTGCAGCTTGTGAGTCACTGGGAAGTAGTAGGTTTCTCTGCAATCTGATGGAAGGTGGCCACCCCTGGTGTAGGTGGATGAGCTCCGAACACATGCGGTGAGCTGAGATGGCCGGGACATGTTTGCAGGGTTGTGCACATATGTTTCGTGTACCCTATGCAGCTCAGTTGGGTTATGTGCAGTTTTTCTCATTCACCTGGTGTTTCTTGGGGACAAAATCACAGACGGGCAAACACGATGCTTACTCAAATTACACGTCACGCTCAAGCAAACACATGGTATGTTCAAATTGTTTCTTAGTATTATGTCAAGTGCAATGGAACTACTTTGCATTTTGAAAACAAGTGTTATAGCAGAACTGACTATATTCCCAGGTTATACTTATTTATTACTGAAACAGTCAAATGAGGAGTTAAACTTTTTCTTAACCCTTTAGAAGTTTCCAGGTAGCTAGCTGTTCAATGTTCTGTTGACATGTTAAGTCATTCTACGTGTGTATTTCCCCCTGTCCACAATAATACCATTTATCTCCTCAAACCAGGAGACAGTAAATACGGTAAAGTCAAAGAAATTGTTCAAGAATTTCTTCTGACAAGATGGAGTGTCTTAATGATTAGATTACCTTCCATATTCTTCCATATTTTATCCTAGCTGGGCTTTTTTTTTGAATTTTTAAAATTGTTTTTAAATGTATTTTTCAGTGATAATTGACATACAATATTATATTAGTTTCAAATGTACAATATAGTGATTACACATTTATATACCTTACGAAGTGATCGCCCCGGTAAGTCTAGTCTAGCTCAGTTTTTAGTTAATTCTATTTGTTCCAGATCTTAATCACAGTATTCTATAGTATATCAACATACTACTGTACATTCTGAAAATTTATCCAGCAATTTCTTACCCTCAAAATGTTCTTTTCTTGTTTCATTTAAAGTTGGATTTTCGTGGCACCATGTTTTTTGCCCCAATTCTATGACACTTGTCCACTTACATAACATATCCAAAGAAAATGCTTTTCAAAATATCTCCTATGGTTTTCCAATAATGTACAGAGTTCAGAATCTTCTCTGTCTAGGAATCTTACTCACTCTTTGGAAAGGATTTTACAAGGATCCAATGTAAATATGAAGTAACAGGAACACCCACACTACGCTGGGCCTCTTTCTCAGTATGTTTTTAATGTTAATCCAAGAAAACAACCTATAAAACATGCACACACGTTGCAGATTTTCTTGTAAACATCCCTTCTATGATTAAATTGATTCCTGAGGAATTGGCTAAGACAAGCAGTACCAAAGGTCATTTTCAAAACTTCCTGTGCCCCTGAGAATGTTTTGTGTTAATAATATGCATTCGCTTTATAGGCACTTAAGAAAACCTCTTTTATGTCAAACCAGAAACAGGGCCAAGATGAAAACAAGGAGAAAAATCCCACCACCTCTATAGAATCAAATAAATGCAGATTTATGGAAATTAAAAAAAAGCTGAGTTTTGAAAGATTCACTAAAAGTCTTGATTTCTTGATGTTTTATCCCAAAGCCTGAAAGTAGAACAGCAACAAGAAGCTGTGACTTCCAGGGACAGGGCCATGTATTGATCTGGACAGGATGACAGATGAGGAACAGGAGAAAGAGCCGGGCCTAGGAACACAATTAAAAAACCAAACAATACAGAGGAAACAGACTCTCAATGCTAGTAAACTCACGAAACAGGGTTTCTTTGCCATTTTTTACAAAAGGTAGAACGCTTTGAGAACTTCTAAGACTTTTCACAATCAGGAAAATGTGTTTCTTAATTTTCTTAAATATAAAGAAGTAAATATTTATCAGTCGATCAATTCCAGCCCCTTCCTGGGGAAATCTGCTTGCATCACCAAACAGGGGTACCGTGTAAGAACAATATTTGCTTTCTCGAGTTAAAGGGAAGTCAGCATGTATTTCATATCGGGAACATGACTTCATTGACGGTATGAAGCCCTCTTATTTATATTTGTTTGAAGACAAACGTTTCTATTTCCTTTATGGAACCAATACGTTTTGCTTTCTCAGAGTAACACAATATAATTCTATAAACTATAGATGGCTGGTGAGTCACTTCTCTATTTTTTTTTTTTGTCCCTAGAGGCCAGAGATTATCAAAGCCTGAAGTTTGAATGTTGTTTAACTGTCACAACTCTCCCAGTATTGTTCACTAGATTTCTGAAGTTTTAAGCAGAGAAGGGAAACCAAAAAAAAAATTCAGATCTTTTTTAAAGTGGGAACCTACCCTTATTGGGTTACCATTGTCAGATTGTACATGGGAGACGTCTCTCATATGATTGTAATTACCAACATAATCAAGCTATTAGAGTGTGGCATCATGGGCTGCCTACGATAGTGCCTAAGGTGATTTGTTTAAAAAAAAAAGACAGACAGAGAGAGAGAGACAGAGAGAGAGAGAGAGAGAGAGAGAGAGAGAGAGAGAGAGAGAGAGAGAGAGAGAGACTTATGGATGAATGAACGATAGGGATCCGAGAGGCAGAAACCGAATCGTATGGTGTATTTGACTTGTCAGCATCGTTTCAAGTCCCCTCATCTGGCCCAGCTCAGGTATCAGTAACTGGAGGAGTGCAGAGAGCAGTAATCAGTCGAAAATACTCCTGTCTGATCGGATCTACGAGTGTGACAGGTGACATGCTGCACAGATTCTTGGGGGAGAGAAGGCAAGAAATGAGAAGTGCCCAGTGGTGGCAAGAGCTGATTGAAATTCCTAAATATAAGTGTAAAATATCTGAGTATAGAGGAAAAAGAAACAGCATACAACTGTTGAAGATACATATATCTAGTTCTCATCATTTCCACATCAGATTTGTTTCTTTGTTTAGACATGCGTGCTGGTGATTGCTAATTTCTCCACTCACACACAGCTTCAGGCACTGGTACCTCTCACATGCAAGCTTTTCTGGGCTCTGCCTTGGATACTGTGATTTGGAATGATTAGCTTGTTGCCACTACCTGATGCTCCACCTACTGGCTGGTCGCCTGGTACTTGAACACTTGTCCAGAAAGAGTGTGAATTTTCTATTCTTTTGTGGTTACCATATTTTGAATCAGTGTCTCCCTTCCCAATAAGTGAGTCTCAAAGCCTGGCTCATTCCTTAACGCAAGCTCAGTCCATCACTGGTTTCTGTCCTTCCATGTGGGTCTATGAGAGGAAAATCCCAGCATGCCTGGGGAACACAGGGTGGGTGCCTGGAGCATACCTGGCTCTCCAAATATATCAGTAAGACAAGTATTAATGAGTTGATTTGGCAAAGTCAAACTGTTGAGTCATCTGAACAGGCAGACATAACTTGTTTCAGGACAGCACCAATCTCCATGGATCACGATATAACAGGAAACTAACTGCCACCATTCCCATCAACTTAGTCAGGAATGGACAAAACAGCTTCTCCTAGTAACAATTTCCCTGGCATCCCTCTGTGAAGAGGGAAATGCACAGAGATAACCAGGCATTTCACCTCTGGGGTATGTGATTATGATATGTGGTTGATTTATTCTGCTTGCTACATGGACTGAACTCTCCCATAATCCAATCAGTTGTCCTAAAAAAAAATTTAAAATACTATATATGTATATAGTTTTTTTGTGTGTAGAATATAAAAATATAACTATTAGGGGGATGGATTCTGCAATAAATTAAAATACAATGTAAATTCTGGATCATTCATTAAATCTCATCAACCAATTTATACCTCTGTGTTTTAGAGGCTATCCATATGAAACGGTATGAAGTAACTTGGCGTAGGAAAATGCAGGTACTTATTAAATTAAATTAAATTATATAATGTTGAAGAGAAGACACAATTAGATTACATATTTTGAAAAACACTGCTTTTAAAATTGTGAGATCTAGTTTGTATCTTAACTTTGCCACTTACTAATCTAGGATCTTGAGATGTCATTGAACTTCCCTTAGTCTTGTTTTTTCATCTATAAAATTAAGACGACTGAAGCTAAACCTAAGGTTCTTTTTCCAGCCTAGAAATTCCATAATTCTTGGATAAGTCTGTTACATTACTGTAATTTAGTATTCTATGAGAGTAAGCTTTTCTTTTGCTTTCTTTCTAACATACAACCCAATTATCATATGGTTTTTAATTTAATGGATTTAAATAAAATAAGCCAATTTTTTTCGCCTTAAAGGTGACTGTATAAAATATAATATTGATGGCCTGTAATATGCTAATCAGTCCGATCTCTGAAAATGGAGCTACAAATCTCTACATTGTAATTAAGGCATAGAATTTTTCTCTGCAACAAATAATTTGGTCTCTTGATTAAGTTAGAAATGTTTTGGGTTTGAATACAAATGGTTTTCAGTAGAATATATAATCTATATATGGAGCCTGCTCCCTTAGTTTGTCCCAAGTCGGAATGGCATGGTGGCAGTAGTTTTCGGTGATATGGGAAAACGTGTGCTCCACTAAAAATGAAGCAGGATTCTGTCACAGAAACACATCCATTGTGGCACCTGGACCTCGGTCACTTTTGTTCCTGACCCTTTACTATGCGTTGGGTTGGTGAGTGGACAAAGGGAAGTTGTTCCCAAACAACCAGACAGAAAATCATAAACTCAGGGAACTGTTTCAACAAGTGCCACATGCAGCAAGTTAACAGTGATGAAAACAGACTGAAGTTCCCCAGACCACAAAGGTGTCAACTATGCCTTACAGGGGGTTAAAATGTGTAATACTGTCATCTATTCAACTTCCCAAAGCAGCTCCTGTTCCATATGTAGAAGGCATTAGTGCGTCTTTATGTCAAACCAGCCTCTGTGGGCATCAAAGATGACTAGAATAAAGTCACGAACCTATAGAGTCACAGAAAGCGCCATCTTCATCTCTTATTGGTACGGCAGGGTACCCACTGGTGAGAGAGCAGGGACCTCTTCTTCAGAGCCAGTTCTAACATTTATACTAATTCTATGCTAATGATATGAATTCTAACAATGATCATTTACTACTAAGCCTAGTAAACCAAGAAAAACAATAACACATCTTCTGATTTTTTTCGGTCTTTACCTTAGTTGGATAACCATTCAGACATAACGAACCCTCTCATAATACGTTGGAATTGCCCATTCTAGATTATTTCCTGAAGAAAAGCTTATATCGTGACAAAAGAAGAGAAACTAGGTTTGTTCTGCATGTCCTTATTTTCCCCCCAAATAAATACAGATACATTACTGCCATACAATTAAAAGAGAATTGGAGTGGAGGGGGGGTGAATACACAGGGAAACAACCATCTTGAGCTCTTAATAGTTACTATGTCCTAGTGGGCATTTGCTAAAGGTCAGGCAGTGTGTTAAGCACTTTAAGTGTGTTATCTTATTTAATCCTTATAACCTCATGAGTCAACACAATTATCACTCCCATTTCACAAATAAAAATATGAACCTTGAAGAAGTTGGCTGCAATGTCACAGAGCTAGCAAGGGTCCCAGGTTCTTGTCACCAGTGGCCTTTCTCTGGTTCATACACTTTTGCTTAGGGTACTTGGGGCAGACTTGACGCGAACTTGTCAGTTTTAGTTTAGATGAGAAACTTCCTCTGAAATGTCTTCTAGGTAATTCCACAAGGAGGAGCAGGGCACATTGGCAGAGCTCAGCTATTGATCGGGTGTTACTCATCCTGGGTGCTGCAATTATCCTGAAAGTACATAGGAAGCAGTATATGCCACACTTCTGTTCAGGTCTCATCGTCACCATGAGTGGCCAATATGTTGTGTGTAGTCACTTTTCTTCTTTGAAGTCTCACCATTTCATTGAAAGTGTTTCTTGTCCTCTGAGTGTTAGAATAGGGCTCACATGGTCACAGAGGTGATTTTCAAGGTCACCGTGAGAAAACACCAAGCTCTCTTGAACCAGGCACACCTGCTGGGAGTCAGACGGGGCGCTTCATTCGTTTCCTGAGATTACTCTGAACCCTCGAAACCGAGACTGACCTGGAAGTTCCTGGATGTTCTGAACGCCCAAACCACAATGGGGTTGTGGAAAGAGAAAGTCACCAACTGGTTCTCTGAGATTACCCAAATGGAATTTTCATTTGACATTATGAGCAAGTTGAAATTCAAAAACTTAACAAGATCTCAGTAAAGACAAAGAATTATGAAGCTGGAAAGAATATGACCATCCTCACTTCAAAATCTGCAGAAGGTGGTACCCAGCGTCATTCATTCCTTAATGAGATTTTAATGTTCAACAATCCTTTTCGGTGACTCCCGCAGACACTCACTTCCATTCAGCCAATATCCATGCCACATTTTAAATCTCACTAGAATGTTTCTTTTAACATTATTTTCCAAGCTATGACGCTTTATGGTATTGTAATCATGGGTAAAATGACCAAATTTTGTGGGGGAAACAATTCAGAATATATGGTCCAGCAGAATATGTTTCCGATTAATGAGTTTATTTCTGAATAAACAAAATTTGATTATCTTTTTAATGAACTGCCTTTATTCAAAAACATATGAAGGCGCATAGGCAACTGCCATAGAAAACCTGATCTGCATGGTCAATGGGGCATCGTTCCTAATCATTAAATAATTAAAAAAAATAGTCACCTTTACGAAAACTTTGAAGACTTAGCAACCTCAATATCCTAACAGTAAAAAAAATGTAACGGATTACCTTGAAAGTAAGGAACACACTTATCATTTACATTGCAAGTCAAAGTAATTACCCGAGTTTAGTAAGATGTGATAGTATTTTTATCATTAGCTATCAGTTATAATATTTTGAAATCCATATATCAAGGTTTTTAAAATACAAAGGACTCTCAACTCTTAACCCATTAAAGCACACAAGAGTCAATTAGAGAGGAAGACTTTTCTTTGCAAATTCTATCTACACAGCCTATTATTTATTATTCGAATCCTCACAATGGAATACCAGAAAATCAAAGGCAGAATTTTGTCCCCAGCTACCACCATTCAGTGGGTGTAATCTGGGTTCACTCCAGATACCTTCTGAGTTTGTTCTCCCCTTCTTTACAGTTCTTTGACCCACCGCACTGCAGGAAGATGGGTTTCACAAATCACAGGGCAATTCGAACCCAGGAAGGAAGGGGTGAGGACCAAGAAAACAGACCTGCTGTAAGCTAGAGCAACTGTCCTTTGTCCCTTTCCTTTTCAAACTAATGTTTCCATCTTGTCTGTCTCTTCCCTTTGGCTCAGTATTCCCTTCTAAACTTCCCTAACTCCTGGCTGAGGTCTAGATGGAATTATAAAACACACACACACACACACACACACACACACACACACACACACAGCAGTGGCCAGTGGGGTGGGAATGTCCACACCTGAAATCTCACAAGAAATATTTATAAGAAGAGGAAATTGTGAATGTAAATGAATGTGTTGGTTACACCGAGCCCACTTCCAAAGGGCAGGCTTTTTGGTGTTTCTTACTCCCCCTTACCCCATCGAATGAACCTAGACCACCAGAGACCAGGACTCAGGAGTCCCTGGAAGATTAGAGGCCATTAGCCTCACATGGCCTACGATTCCCTGTTTCTACTATTTCCAAGTCTCAGCTGCTCCATCCTACTCCCAACTCAACTAAATGGCCATTCATAGAAGACAGAACGTTCTACAGCATGAAATTGGATTGGTGTGTCTAACTGCGAAAGTTTAAATTCTAGAACATATAGGTATACGCTACCATGGACCCACCAGAGGCCCACACATCCTCAATAAACCCTCCCTTCTTCTCAGGCAAAACGTGCCCTTCCATCGCGCTCTGCTCACGGCTCTATTTTCATCCTTGTGCTAATTATGACCATTGATATGCACAGCTCTCTCTTCCCCATCATACTTCTCAAGGTCCTGTCTCCATCGTGCTGGCGTCCACCACCCACTTTCCTGTCTCGCTAATCCCTCCTGGTAGCTGAAAGACAGTAAGCATTCCACATTGGCATTTTAAATAAATATAAAAAGGAATGAAAATGACCTTTGGTTGTTCTGTGTGTGAAGGAATACCTTGTCCCTAAGGAAAAGTTGGCCTATGTTATTGTGCAACCGTCCTTTATCAGGAAGTAGGTAGGCACCTTGTATGTGAGTTACTCCCTCCACCTGATCTTATTTACTCTTTCTACTATACCATGAAGGAAAGGTGTCACATTTCCTGTTTGCAAAAAGCAAAACTACTTGCCTTTCATTGCATTTGTAGCCTGCCCTTAGTTCCTTAATGACTGTCCGCATACAGAAATGCAGCTTGCTACTTTGGCATGATTGCACAGCTACGAGAAAAATTACATTTCCTAGCCTGTTAAAAATGACCTTTATTCTTTATCAACCCCATTCAAAATCAAGTTTTTTTTGTGGACGTGTGAAGTTGATCTTGACTCAGACAGAAAAACAGAATGAAATCTAAATTTAATGGTTGTTCATGGGGATTTCATACCTTCCAAGAATTGTTTGTTTGTTTGCTTTTAATTAAATGACTGAAGTTTCTTTAGAATCTAGGCTGATACATTTTAAGTAACATTTGCTATTGCAGCCGTGATTTGTGGTAAGATTAAAATGGTTAAATTGCCTAGATTTTGCAGTCAATCATTCCCACTTTTTCAGGAATTCCCAACAGAGAAAAATGAGCAGAGGTCAGAGGGCTCAAGGCAGGAGGGAAAGGTCCACAGATCCAGTTTCACAGCTCCCCCTACGAATGTGATCGCTAACAGCAAAAGGTTTGCCTCTGGGAAGAAATAAACTTTTAGAAAGTTTATTTCTAGTGAAAACAAGAAACAAAACTCCAAAACGAAGTTCCCTTTTAATCTTTGAGGCCTGAATAATCATTGTTTTTAAGGCTGACAACGTTAGGTGGAGGGATGTGATGAAGCTACTTTAAAAATTTTCCCCAAGTGCCAAAGAAAATTTAATTGCTGACTTAAAGTTGAGGCTATGGCACTGCCAAAAGGCTTTGAGAGTAACATAAAAAGGGTTTAATTAGCTTTGGCACATGCGTGGTCTGGCAGGTTCGGCAGTGAAAACTTAGAACAAACACATCCGTGCATCTCCTAGTAGCTGAAGAAGCCTGCCTCTAGCAAGGCTACGGTAACATCTGACTGATGTGCTGTCTGTCTGTCTGCTTACTGACATGCTGCATTTAAGAGAAACGTTTCAAGTACCATTTGCCTCAGGTAAGAGAGTCTCACCAACTGAAAGGGGGTCACGAATTTCAGGGTTTTTAACTCCAGAAATCTTTTGCAGACTCACCTTTGGAGGTTTAAGAGAGGTGAACTACCTGAGCTGTGTTTCTTACCAGCACAACATCACCAGGTCATCTGCAGTGTTAGGATGAAAACGTATCAGGACGAAAGATACAACTGTCTGAGGAACTCTGGAGAAATCACAGATTCCATCGTGCTGGAGACTAGAAATGGTAAATTTATCAAAAACAAACGAACAGCTCCGCAGACCTCACTTACTCGGGTTGGCGTATTACCCTCTGATGCCTTAAACGTTATTCCAGTCATTTCCTTTTAATCCCTTTTGCCAAGTTCACCTGCAATAGAGAGAATTAAAATGTAATGTTGTGGGCGTTCCACATTCATCATTCGTAATGAGGGTTGATACGTGATCGAAAATTTACCAGAAATCATAGGAAGAGTTTCTGGTTGAGATAGAATTTGAACTTTAATTCAAATAAATTTAGGTTGTAGAACAACTTGGATTTGGTTTGGTGTTTTTAGGTAGAATATTCAGCCTCTGTTTCTGTTGACTTCAGAAATATCTACAAACCCTTATTTTCCAAATATGGTTTTCCTCCTGGATCTTTAGTCATGGTCTTTAGGAATTAACCACCTTAAATTATCTACTCTGCATAGATGTGCATAGCAACTTAGCTCTAATAACATGATTAATTAACTTCTTTATTGAATAACTATGAACATTAATCAAATTGGGGCATGACCTCCAAAGCGCAGTGATTTAAAGCTACTATTGGACATGTACTATATGTGATAGCCCTGTATTTCTAGAAGGATGTCCCTGGTATTTTAAAACATAGTGAAATTTTGAGTTTATAAAATAACAAATGGGTCTGGTCTGGTATGTAAGAAGTTTGGAAGTTGTCACACCACCTTAACAACAAACAAAAAAACAGAACAAGCTGAAAAATCAACAACTCTTCTTAGATGAGTCAAAGTGAGGTCACAGGGCAAGGTGCTGCCTTCAAAACTGGAGACCTGGACAGGGGAATTCAGAGACATGTAACTGGCCGGAGCGGAAACCTCCATGGGAACCAGTGCCCAGAAGGAAGGAAGGAAGAAAGGAAGGAAGGAAGGAAGGAAGGAAGGGAGGAAAGGAAGAAGGAAGGAAGGAAGGAAGGAAGGAAGGAAGGAAGGAAGGAAGGAAGGAAGGAAAGAAGGAAGGAAGGAAGGAGAATCCAGAACAGATAAAATCCAACAGAAGAGATCAAAGTTTGAACCTGATTTATAGATATTCTAGGCTGGAAACTGAATTAGAAGTCAGGGGCTTGTTCCCATCCCAAACCTTAATTGTGTTACTTGAATAAATCTTTTCTTCACTCTGAGCCTCAGTTTCCTCATGTGTAAAATGAAAAGATTCAAAATGATCTTTAATGACAATAGAGCTCAACATTAAATTATCATAAAAATGAATTATCATTACAAGCCCTTATTAAAACTCATTTTAAAGACAATATTACAGGAAACATATTTATGACAGAAGCATCTAAACCAAAGGGGACAACAGTAACTTAATATGGATAAAAAAATGTTCACTATTATTACAAATTATTAAAGTTTAAAGGTTTGACTTACTTATTCACAGAGTTGAAACTTCTTGTGCTAGCTCCTTCCTTAAGTTTCTCATTACCTCTGACTCAGACTAAATAAAGCATGTTTCCTGCCTTGGCCACTTTCTCTTACTCCATGGATGAGAGTCTTGGTCTGATGTCGAGTCCAGTCAAGCCTTGAGGACTCAGATATCTGTGAAATTCTGACACCAATATTATGCTGACATAGTGTTCATAAACTTTTCTTCCCTGAAGCCAAACCACATGGTCACCAAATATTTGCGGAGAAACTCATTACAGATGGAAGCGTCAAGAGAAAAGTCTGAGAGCATCTTATCACTTCATGATGGGCTCGCTCTAGAGATTCACACCCTTTTTGTCAACACAGGCTGGGGACAGTTGTGTAACTTTTAGAGAGTGTGTGGCTCTGTTTGTGCAGCCTCTGAGCCTCGGGGTGATGTACCAGTGGATGTATGTGGACTTTTCAGAGTCCCAGATTCATGGAGAGCAAAGACTATGTTTTTTTTTCACACCTTTTTACCTCTCACATTCAGATCTCATAATGTCCTTTCCTATTTTACAATCCAAGAAAACTCTTATCCATCTTTCTGTGCTTGGTTTAATCATCACCTTTTCTGGATGGACTGTCCCTCTCTCATGGTTGTTAATCATACACCAACTATTAGTTCCTAAGGTGTGTTTATTTGAACACCCGCCATATTGTAATGTAATCATATTTTTATAGGTTTGTCTTTTTTCATAGACTAACCACAATGACAAGACCCATGGCTTAATTTTTCTCCAAATCTTTCAGAGAATCTAACAGAGTGCCTTGTACATAGGAGGACCAGATAAAATATTTTTGGAGTTAATAAATGCATCAAAATACTAACTAAGCAACAGGTCCCTCTACATAGAAAACTCCTTCCAAGACAAAGAGGTAATTTGCCCTTAACCTCCCCAAAATGTTGTGTTGTCCATTCATATATTCATTGAGTAACTACTATGTGTCCCATGCTCTTTCAGGCTCTGTGGGTATTCCAAAAATAGATGCAACACCTTGCTCTGTAGAGGATTCAACTTTAACGGGGAGGGTAAGCAGCACAAGACAAATAGAGTGCAGCAGAAGATGAGAAATCCTATGAAGGAAGAAAGGAGCAAGCCAGGGGAAGGCAGCCACTTACTATAGGGTAGTGAGGTGGAAACAGTTGCTGTAAAAAGATGATAATGATGAAGACAAGGAAGGAGAGGGAGAGGGAGAGGGAGAGGGAGAGGGAGAGGGAGAGGAGGAGGAAGAAGAAGAGGAGGGGGAAAAGACAAAGAGAAGGAATCAGCATAGCAGAAGCAACAACAAATAATAACCACCTTTGATTAGTCTGGTGCATTTATAATTTAAACAGCATCGCACATAGTTTTTTTGGAGTCCAAGGAGGCGCTTTATCAGAATTGCCCGTGCCATGTCTTTCTCACTTAGCTCTTGGATAAAACACAGTCCACTTCCCTCTTAACCTGTAAGAGGGGCACCCAGGACTGGAGAGAGAAATCTTGCCCCATTAATGAGATTGATGGGCCAAGGGATTACCTTGCATTTTGGAAAAGCGCATATTCGTATGGCTTCCTTGGTTGTACAGGGAACTTTATCTTGTGAAGCTCTGATCTCCAATCAGCAATGATCTCCTTTTTCTAACAGTGATATTAGCAAAGAACTAGCAAACTGTCAGGACATTTTCTGCTGAGCTTACTTACTGATGTGTTGGTTGTTCTGAATAAGCTCTTTGATTGACGACAGTTGATCACACTGCCTCGCGCCTGCGTAGCTGCACATGTGTACCTGTGTTGGCAGTGGGGCAAGGAGCTGCACATTTTGTCTGCAAAGTGGTACAGACAGATATTGTACTATTCGGCAAGGACAATAAGATAGCGAGAAAGTGAAAAACTCTAGTAGATATAAATGCCGCAAAGTCAGTAGTATGGTATTCATTTCTTGTAGAGAACAGAATGAAAACCCTGCAGCTGAGATTGTTCACATCCAGGAAACCTCAGATTTCTTCTTCTTCTGGTGTCCCCGGGCCTGTGCGTGACACGGGGTGTTATTACTGGTCAGGTTTCTCAAGCTCCGTTCTGAAGAGCTATTCTTCCTCCAGACAAACCAAGGTTTTCTGCTGCAACACTCAAAATGGTCTTTTCCCAATTTTCAAGAAAAATATACAACAAAAGTAAGTCAGTTAGTGGAAATATCTCAATTTTAGTTTTACTGCTTTTTTTTCCTTGAAAGACCATCTGCAGCCAATTTTCTGTTTTTCTTTTTAATCTTTCAAATCAGACTTTTCCTTAGAAATTATAAGAGTTCATCAAAAGACAATCATTTTTCCTGTCTATGTTAGCAGTAACCAATTAAAAGGAGTATTAGGGAAGAAAACAAACAAAACTAGTTCACCCATTCAGCCACAATAATAGAATGTATTTCGGAATTTTCTTAACATCTAATGTATGTGATTGGGAATAAGTGACCTAACTACTGTTAAAAGGGGTTAATGAAAAACCTCTCTGTTATATTTTGGGCATGAAAAGTATTCACACATGTAAACTCCTTAGGGTAATGTCTGGCACAGAACTGATTTTCAATAAGTGTTATCTATTTTTTACATGATATGGAAAATGGTAAAACTCCATTGAAAAATACAAAAGAAGAATTGAATAGATGGGGATCCACATTGTGTCCTGGGATGAGAAGAGTGCTCATTATAGATATATGAATTCTCAAGGCTTCCGTAAGTATTGTTTACTTCCGATCTGAATTCAAGTAACAATAATTCTTTTGGAAATTGACAACATGACTATAAAATGCAACTGGGAGAATAATTTATGAGAATGTCTAAGGAAAAATGGGAAATTAGAGTAATGCAGTGAGTTCTATTACTGGGTATAAAAATACTATAAAGTCACAATAATTAAGTCAGTGATGAAGAAGCCAGAATAAACTAGCAGATAAATTTAAGACAAGGTTCCCCAGAGGCAGATCCTAAAGTGTGTAAAATCAAAATATTTGATAATGGTCACAGCACAAATTAATGAGGAAGGAATGTACTATTCAATAAAAATATGAGAATAATTTACACTCCCTACACGTGGCAAAAGATTAAGAAGCTTTAAAAGTATTGAAAGCTTTTAACCTGGAAATTCTACTTCTAGGAATCTATTCTAAGGGGAATTTTGGACATGCAGACAAAGCTTTAATCAGATTCTTAGAATTTTTTTTTGGAAATTTTTGAAATAATCTAACTACCCAACAATAAGAAAATATTGAGAAATTAAGGTATATCCACATTACAATGTAATATACTATAGCTCAGGGGTCAGTAAAGTATGGCTGTGGACTGAGTACAGCCTACTGCCTGTTTATTTTTTCCTGCTTTTGTTGATAAAGTTTTATTGGAACGCAGCCACATTCTTTCATTTACATACTATCCACAGTTGTTTCCATGATGTAAGGACAGAGCTGAGTCATTACTGCAGAGACTGTATGGCCCGCAAAGCCTAAAATAGTTATTCTCTGGCCCTTGACAGAAAAAGTCTGCCGATGCCTGCTGTATCCAGTCGATTGTTATGTTTATAGAGAATATAAATGTATAAAGAATCTTTACTGACCAAATAAAATGTCAATCTTTTATCTGCAATGAATAAGAAACAAATGATATTCATTCTGATCTGTTAACACAATAATTACTAATAATGCTAATAATAATAAAGATACGGTACAAAAACAGTGTTTGGTATATCACAATAGTCAATTTAGGCTCATTTAAACTGAAAAATCTGGGGTTTTTTGTTTGTTTTTTTGGTACATTCTTTCCTAGTGCTAGTAATTCCTACAAAGTGCATTATATCTTTTTGCCTTTATACAACCTGTGCTGCACAAATATTAATCTGTGATAATTTATGAAACTTTAGTCTCAAAGGCAAGCGAGGCCACAGCCAACAATGATGTCATCTGTCATCTATTTTACTCTTAAAGGGCAAGTTCCCCCCACCCTCCAAGCTGACTTCTTGTTCCAATGACCATGCTTTTTCACAGTACATCAAAATCTGGAATTAGTTGACTGACCTATTGGGTAACCCTCGCCTGGAAAATTAGGTCAGTATACTACTCGATCTGTTTTTAGGATCTTAAGACATTGCAAAGATGAGTATAGACCTTCCCTATCGGCTCCCTTTGAAAACAAACAGGGCCTTCCAGTTAATAAATCACCAGGAAGGAGATGACAGCACAGAAATCGGTGTTCACGTCTTTCTGTTGTTTTTGTCTGGTTCAGAAATCATTAGCACCTGATAGTAGTTTCAATGCTCTCCCAATGGGGAAGGGTAATACCCAGGCCATGTTTCTGTCAGATAGGAGACAATCTATGAAGACAATATCTCCAAAGCAAAGAGGCTTGCAAACTTTCAGAGTGTACCCATGGGCCTTCGCAGACAGAGCTGCCCATGTGAGTTTCATAGTAAAAATTATACAACAGAACTTCCAGTGAAGATAATGAATCACTTTAAAAAAAATTTGGAGGCTATGAAATCAGAACCAAGAGTTTAGTGATCAAGTTCTAGAGTTTCTATTAAAAATTTGCCTGTTTCAAGAGGTGCATATATTATTTACAACTTCTTCAGTTAGCTGACCTAGGAAAATCAAAATTGTCTGTGAGCTCAAATACTACTTCTGGTACAAAATGCAGCTATCAGAGCTGGAAATATTGTAGATGTTACATGATATTTACTTAGGCAATTGGTGTGTCTCAGACATTTTTTTTCAAATACAATATAGATAATACTGAATGTTTAATTTATGTTATTATGGTTTGCTTGCTTATTTAATTTTTAAAAATAAGCATCCAACCTATCCTTCCTTCCTTTCAATACATTTGTATATTTAGTGTATGAAGACTCTGAGATGCATGATGAATACAGAGTAATAAATTGCAATCTCAGTTCTTTGGAAACTCAAAGTCCAGAATGAGAGATAGCAAGCAACACAGAAGGAATGAGAACGTTGAGTAAAAGCTTGCAATATAAAAAAACTAAAAGGTGGGGTGGGGGGATCATCACACAGGTAGCCAGGTGGTTTAGAGGATAAAGGGGAATTCCTTGAGCAGACAGGAGGAGAGAGTTCCTTTCAGGTAGAAGGGATCCATGTACACAAGCACAGAAGCATGAATAGCTGTGCGTAGCCAGGTTCCGTGGGAGCTGTGAGAAGAGGGTACAAGGAAAGCGTGGAGCCGTAGAAACATGATTGCCAAGAGCTCTCTATGCACAGATTTATCCTCCAGGTAGTGGAAAAGGGTTTCTAACATTTTAGAAGCATCAATCAGGCAACAGTGGAGAGGATGGACCTGAATGTTTAAAGGGAAGGCATCATGGACAGAGGCCAGTAGGATACGACTGAGGAAACGGAGAAGTGACAAGGACCATGGATGTATAGAGCAGAGGAGCCACAATGAGAAACGTTTAGGGCAAGACTGTCCAAGAAATATGGGGCCAGCCACATACGTAAGTTTACATTTTCTAGTAGCCACATTTTAAAAAGTAAGACAAAACATGTGGAATTCATTTTAAGGATATATTCTACTTAACCCAATATATCAAAAATATTATCATTTTCACATATAATCAATATAAAATTGTTCACGAGCTAGTCTACATTTTTTTGTACTGTTTTTGAAATCCAGCATACATTTTAAATTTACAGCACATCTCAGTTTGGACTAACGGCATTTCAAAGGCTCGATGGCTCACGTGCATCAGTGGCCGCCATCTTGGACAGTGCACATTTAGAAAATACTCATCTGCCAACTGGATACATAATAATGATAAAAGAACAATAGCTACCATTCAATGAGAACTAAATATGCAGCAGGGATAATAACCAATACAATATTGTATGTCAACTGAAACTGAAAAATGAAGAGAATATAAAGATCTGCTCATGTTTTCAAAATACTTTATGACTAGAAATGTAGACAAGTTGATCATTATCTCTAGCTATTGATATTATGATTATGCCTTCTCCTTTCCTCTCTCTGTGACTATTTTATTTTCTTACTTTATATAATGAGTATGCATCTCTTTTGCACAAAACCCACCAGAGTTTCCATTTTCTCAAAGCTATGGAGGAAGGGAAGGAGAGTGATGGGCCGTGGGTGGAGGGAGGTGAAGGACAAAGGCGCGTTTTGTTTGGAATGGCAGAAGTTTGCTCATGTTGATAACTGAGGGGTAGAGAAGGAAAGGCTGAAGACATGGACAGAAGGGGTGACTGCTGGAGCAAGGTCTTAGAGGAAAGCAGAGAGGTATCCAGGACCAAAAGGACACTTGGAAGTATTGCCGGGATCTAGAACAACAACGCTTCTTCTGTTAAGAACAGAGATGCATGTGTGTGTCCACACGTTTATGGGAAAGCAGAACCAAGGCCATGAGAAGATGGGGAGGCCGTAGGAGCGTCCCTCTTCCTGGGCACATGCAGAGCTGCCTCAGTGCCTTTGCTTATGCAGAATTGCTCTTCACCACTCACCCTGCACACCCATCTCAAGCCCAGCTTCGTGTGGGGCCTCTGCAATTACTCAAGTCACCAGGGGTCGCTGCCTTCTCTGGATGATTAGAACACAGAACCCTCCGGGGAGCCTGTCAAAAATACACGCGGGCAGGATCCCACACCTGGAGCCTCTAATTCATTCTGTAGTCCAGACTAGTGCTTCTCAACTTGGATGTGCACATGAATGACCTGGAAGCTTATTAAAAGTGCAGGTTCTAACCCAGTGGGCCTAGGATGGGGTCAGAGGTCCTGCCTTTCTAACAAGTTTCCTGGGAAGGCCCCTGCTGCCGATCCTGAGAGCACACTGAGAAGCCTGGGGCTGGCGTCAGGACTAGGGAGGCTGTATTTTAATTTACTTTCCAATTTTAATGCATCCTGTCTAGGAACAGTTAATTGATAGTCTCTTAGGAGCTACACTCCCTGCTCTGCTGGCTGTTAGCATTTGGTCTCCTGTTGTATTGCAATTATTTATCTATGGAGGTGCGAGGCTTGGGTCTTCTGCTCAATGGCACATCAGTGGAAAACAATGATGCTTAGCGCCACTCTGCGTCCCTCCATCTAGGAGTGTCCTGTAGGACCAACACCCCAGCCAAATACAGGAATGAAAGAAAACTGCTGCTTTAATACTGATGTATCACAAAGAAAAGGACTCCAGATTGCTGCTGTAATCTATGCAGAGTGAAAAGGAAGGATGATTTTAATTTTTGAGATTTCATTTGAATGTGAACATATGCAGTTTCCATTAAGCAGGACAGTATGCACACTGAAATCCATGCTCAGCTTCTCTCGTGACACTGTCCCATTTCTCTATCATATGTATTATTCATCTGGCCTTGGATTTGTTTTAACTATCAGGTGTCTTGTTACCTTCTGCCCACACCCGGTTTGGGGACGCTGAGGTCAAGTACTCTCTTTTTCCAAGTTCCTTGCACACACTGGACCCTGTTTTGAACACCTGAAATGTATAAAATGTAAGGTTAACATCGATTTTATGTTATCCTTTGGGGCAGGAAAATATAAAACCTGAGCTTCGGGAAGGGCCTAGTTCCTGTTTTATTGGTCATAAGGGTTTCAGAGTGGGAGCAGGTGGCACAGACAGAGACAGAGAATCGACAAATGCTAGCATCTCTTTCTACATGAGGACTCGCCTGACTAACTGACACCATGTTAGAAAACTGCATAGAAAGCCCACTGCTATGCTCAAATGCATTTTACACGTGCAATTCAATGACTTTTAGTAAATTCACCTAGTTGTGCATCTGTCACTATAATCCTAATTTAGACCATTTATATCACCCCAATAAGAGCCCCTATTCCCCTTTGTATTTAATTCCTGTTTCCTCCCTAGCCCCAGGTAACCGCTAATCTTTTTTCTGTTTCTCCGCATTTTTATCTTCTGGACATTTCATATAAGTGGAATCACACTGTATGTGCTCTTTCATGCTTGGATGATTTCCCTTAGCGTCATGCTTTCAAGGTTCATCCATGCTATAGCCTGTATAAGCACTTTATCTTATTGCCAAGTAGTATTCCATTGTGTGGAAAAACAATTTTATTTATCCCTTCACTAATTAATGAACATTTGAGTTCTTTCCAGATTTTGCCTACTTTGCATAATGCTGCTACGAAAATGCATCTTTGTGCATGGCCATACATTTGCATGTCTCTTGAGTAGATACCTAGGAGTAGAATTTCTGGGTTACATTGTAAATTTAAGAAACAATCAAACTGTTTTCCACGGTGCTGAACCATTTTACATTTCCACCAGCAATGTGCAAGTTCCCATTTCTCTACATCCTCAACAATTACTAGTGTCTATTTTTTTTTATTCCCACCATCCTTGTGGGTGTGACACTGTATCTCCCTGTGACTAAAATTTACATTTTCCTAATACCTAATGATATTTAGCATCTTTCCATATGCTTACTGCCCATTAATATATCTTTTTGGTAAAATATTTCAATGGAGTTGATTTCTTTTCAATATGAAGTAGTCTCAATGCTTCCTTCTCCAAACTGATCACACTTATGCATGTGATGGCAACATAAAACTCTCAAAGACCAACCACTCTGCAAATTGAAAAGGACTTAACAAAATATAATAGGTACAGCAATAAATACAGTTGTAGGAAATTCAAGATTCGTTTCACAGCATACAATCAAAATGCTTTGCTAACCTGAAAGTTTTCCACTAATTAATTTGAATTTCAATTGGCAGAGTTCATTCTTCTTCTTTTTATTTACTTTCTTTGCCATTCCTCCACCTCCCCCCGAATTTGTCAGTATTGCTGCAAATGAAAGTGACAGGCTATTAAGGCACTGGGAACAGATGGTGGAGTTTCACATAAAACAGAAAGGGCAACAGACCTGTCTGAGGGGAGGTGAGCAAACATAGAGCACGTGAGTGGTGAGAACTGAAATGGAGTGTTAAGTACAAATTAAAAATAGAAAGCATGGCCACTAACCCTGTTTTGGAAAAAATATATATATATTTAGAATATTGCCAATAAAAAGCATGTATAAGCCCAATATTATTTTTGTTTCCTTTGGAACCTGGCCATACACCATTACTGGGGACCACAGGTAAGACAGTCACCAATAGCAAAAGAGAGTAGAAGAGGTTATCTGATAATTTTGTAACAATCCCAGGTTTTATAAGTGAATGCCTTTTGTTTTTGTTCTGTCTTTATGCAAATAAAAAATGGCTGTTTACATGAACCCAATAGGAGATAATTGTTCTCTTTTCCAATTCTCTGTTCATGTATGGTCACAATTGTTCAAAGGAAGCCAGAGGACGCCAACTTGTTCTGCTTTGTGTTTCTTCTATTAATAGGAAGAGAATATATGGAATAATCACCACTGTTACCTATCATATAGGCTATTGCATTGGATGGAGCCTGAAGACTCTTTGTTTTGTTCTTGTTGCGGTTGTGGCTTTTGTTCATTTATTGTTTGTTTTTTTGGTTTATTATCCACATTAAAAACAAAACAAAACAAAAACAACCTTAAAATTTACTCAACCTCCCATCCATTTCCTCTTCACAAAATAGAATAAAGAGGAAAATGTGAACTCTTCTCTTTGTGACGGAGGAAGTTATTTTTTAAATCTTTGGAGTTGTGTGTTGCTTTTGTGCAGAACTTCAAAGTGGCTCCTTCTGTGTGGATGTTCTTAACTCCTCACAATGAGTGTGACATGAAAGCAAAGGCAGGAGGGAGCACCATGTCAAATGTGCTCACAACTACACCTCCAGTGTAGGACGGTGTCTCGTGTTTGGTCAGCAATCCATAAATACTTGTCGCCTGTGTGACTTGAGGACAGATGGGTGAAGATAAATCATTTTTGAAAAATGTAAATAAATTAGCACTTGTTTAATTGGAAGGGAACTGTTTAATATTTTTTAAAAAATCATCAGGAAGAAACAGAGCAATATATCCCAAATTTGAAACATTTAACTAGAAGGCAGAAAGTATCTTCACTATAACCAATCTCTGCGCTGTGACTCAAGTCCCTCCATGTTATGAGACGACTGTCCATTAGACAGTCTGGTACAGCTCCCCTCCAATCCTCAGCCTTCGCTCTGCACACACAGCATAGATAACAGTGCTGTATATGAGTTGATGGGTGATGAGGCGGGAAGCACACACAGAGGACAAGCAACTGACAGACGGCAATTTTTCTATGTCTTCCAAGAATCATATCCCCTCTCCCCAAATGCATCCCTGCTGCAAAACAATTATTGGTATACACAGTTAAAGACAGTCATAAAGGTTTATAGATTACATTGGCCCACTGTGAAACAATGATACCGGGGGTGCCCAAAAAATGTATATACATGACTTGTATTCCTCTTTTGTTATCGGTATATATTGAATATTACAATTTTAATACCATTTTTTTCCTTTCTAAAAATGTGTATACATTTTTTGGCACTCTCTATATACTAATCATTTAAATAATTCAGTGATTACAATATGCCCAGTATTTTGCTAAATTAGATTTTCTAAAGTTATCATTATCTAGTCAGCTACAATATGCATCTGATATTCATTCACAGAGGATCAATATTTACTTGTATTAAGAGTAGAAAGAAGTGGTGATTGATTCTAATTCCAGAAGCAAATAATTTTTAAAATGTCAATTTGGCCTTGAATTCATATCATATCAAGACTTTTCTTTTGTACCTGGCAAGGCTCCCTAATTATGTAATTAGGCTAATGTTAAGGATGAGCACATAACTGATATCAGAAAGGAAAAGAGTTTAACCATATAATAAAAGAGCGATAGAAATTGGTCTGGGATTTTCAAGTTGCTCTTTTGATCACCAACTTGGATAATTACAGGCATAGGGAATAACTAAATATGGCATGTGTGACAGCATTATAACAATAGTTATTATTAGTAATGCCTTACCTGTGTAGTCTTTCCAATGTACAATATACATTATCTCACATAATAATATCTACCTCACAGTATAATTATGGGAGTTATTATACCCATTTACATTTAGAAAATTGAGACTTGGCTTACCTTGCCAAGGAAATACCACTAGTAAGTGAGAAAGCAAAGGCTTAATTCTTGCTTTATTTGATTTTAAATGCTACACCCTTTTGAGATATATCTTTTGGTTCACAGGTAAGAGAGTTCTTAAGAAAAGCCTTTAGATCAATTAATCAATATTAATTAGTCATGTTGTGGGGAACATTTATATAAAACAAATAATCACATCTCTAAGGGGTGTAAATGAAAAAAGATTTCTTAAAGATGTTTCTCTTCATTAAAATCCTTAGCGGTTACCAGAATATTTTGAGACCAAAATCTGACAGAGAAAGACAGAGTGAGATTCAATATTGTCATGTCCCAAGACCCAAAATGCCTCACTCCAATTCTTTTATTTATATTAGCGTATTATATCAGCATATGTAGTAAGATGTAAATGAAAAGTGACTAGTGAACACCAGTGGACAGGAACTAGAGGTGAATTGTTTATCCTCGAACCTCAGACAGGTATGAAGACCTGGACAGTTCATCGTTTGGCTTATTTATTTTTATCTTATTCGAGACCGATTTCTCAGTTCCATTCCTGGCCATACCACTTTCACCTGTGAGTAAGAACCACGTGAACTGAGAGACCACAGAACGAGCTAACTTTCTTGGACAGATGCTGCCTTCGCCATAACCTAAACGATCCAGTTCTAGCCAGTTCCTTTCGATTCTCCTCTGTGGTGGTCAACAAAGACAGCGAGGATCGCAGCCAGGGCTGGAAGCAACTTGAAGATAGTCATGTTGGCTTTATTACATGACTTTGAGTTCAACCTCTCACATGGCTTGAAATATAAGGTGAAGTCCACTCACACAATTTTGAGATAAGAGGATGGAGGGTCCATCCTTGAGCCACGGAGGAGCCACCTGGCATGTGGCCAGGTAAGATGGGAATAGAATTTTTGGTCAAACAGCCCAAACCTGGAATCCCAGCTCTTCCATTTACTGTGTAACTAATGATTAACCCGAGCTTAGTCCCAGAAAGTAGCTGCAAAGATCAAATGGGAATATTCTCTGTGTAGTGGCTGTCACATTATCAATAAATGTTGGGTCCTTTTCCTTTCTATATGAAAACAAGGGGTAAAATAAAACCCCACATATGGAACGTTTGAAAAGGAGAGGGGAAAGGAGATGGGGGGGAAAGGGAGATGGGGGGGGGAAAGGGAGATGGGGGAAGGGAGATAGGAGGGGGGAGGGAGATAGAAGAGGCAGTCGCTATGACACGGAAGTTGGTGTCTCAGAGACCTCTTGCTTATATACATAATATAAGCATTTGGAATACAATCAAGAGGTCTTTGAAGGCCAACAGAAGCACATGGTCTGGTCCCTGCTACCTTCCTCACCTCATTTACCATTCGCCCTTGCTTCCGAGCCCCTGGCCTTCCCTTGGAAGAGGGTGTTCCTTAGGGCAGCAAGTTTAAAGGCTTCTCTGCCCAGAAAGTTCTACTCTCACTTATCCGCATGGCCTCTGTCTCACGAAATCTACCTCTGACTTCTGATACTATAGTAGCGCCTCAGAAAAATTCCCTGATCACCCACCCATTCAACACTGAAATCCCTGACTTCACTGCCAGTGTTCTATCTCCCTGTTTCAGGTTTTTAGTGTATTTATAATGACCTGGTATTGTATACTTATATAATAACATTTTCATATCAAACATTTACTTTCTGTTTATTTTCATTTGTTTCTTAGCTATCTTCATCCCCCTCCTCTCAATTATTACCCTAATATCTCGGGACGGAGAAGGAACACTCTTTTGTTCAATTCTATATCTTAGACCCTAAAACAATGCTTTGCACCTAGTAGACACTCAATTTACATTTGCGGAATGAGGGAATACCCACTTCTGAATTCCAGACTCAAAGCTAAGCAAAGTGTGCATGTCATTACAATTAAACCACACTCTGTATTACATAGAAGTGAATTCCATACATGTAATGTATATTGAAACTCCTACTTGAAAGTGCTTCCATGAAGTCACATAAATTTAAGGGAATACGGTGCCTTTTAATTGGCCAGGGAATCCTGGCACAAAACTAACATTGTGTTTCCATGTTGAAGGCCTTCCTGTGTGGTCACCAGCTTCTATGTTATCAGCTCACAGGAGTCGACACCTTTTTCCTTTGAGTCACTTCCTATGAGCTGCACACTTGATTACGGTAATTAAAGAAAACATCTTCCTATGTGAAATAAGGTGTGAAAGAACAATCCAAAAAAAGTAAAATGGTGAGAACATTTCTCTGAGCAAAAGCAATTTCCCCTTTGAAAGAGCTCACCTATTACGATCTCTGTGGAGGCATCTATTTTCAGTCTGTTCCTTCTCCATGATAAAAAAACAAGCTCATCTCAAGGAACTAAAATACCATGATAAGGCATAATGGCCTCCATTTTTAGTTCTTGACAACAAAAACCCATAAAATATAATGTCATTAAAATCAGAACCCTAACCTCCAGGGGGCTAGTAAGGTTCTTTGGGAAGAAGGCTGTTATATTAACAGCAGAACATACGAATAAATCTCCCAAGGTTCTTGGAGTTCTTGGTGAAACTCAGCTTATGAGATCCTAAGGACCCTACATCCAGAAACTTATGTAGTTTCTAAATGGTTCTTTATACTCAAAATTAGGTTCATTCAACATACATTTTGAGTTTTTTATGTGCAAGGCTTTCCATGCTGTTATATTTTAATTATAGTGTCATAAATGATTTTTGAGAGCCTATTGCATAAAAAGCACTATGTCAAGTACAACTGCAGAAACAAAGATGATGAATGGAAGTGCCCTGGATCATCAAAGAATCTGCCGCCTAACAGGGAGAGAGGACAAGTGGGTGATAAAAGTCAATGAATGCCCCCGTTAGAAGAAGGGCTAGAAAAACAGGGCAAAAGACAGGAGATGTCACTTTAGGCTGTTTGGGTAAGTGGTTGATCTCGGTCATCACCCCAATTGTGGCTAGAGAGAAAGAAGTTCCTTTTACCCTTTGACCTTGGAAGGCTCACATTAGCATAAACCATAATGACTCCAGCTACCATCTCTAGCAGTTTTTCAGATATGACCGCAATTTGCTTTGGGCACACACATAAATACAACTACTTCGCAGTAGACCCGTGTGTAATGAATTCATTTTATTTCATTGTATAAGGTTTTCTAAGGGAAGGTTTACTGGCTCACATGTTCTCTACTTTTATGGCCCAGCAGTAACAGAAGGGCCTATAAGTGAGATGTGCTGCTGGACTGTGGTGGGAGCTAGTCTTGGTACTTAGTTATAGTCATACTTTGGTTTGCGAGCACAATTCATTTCAGAAACAAACTACTCGTATTGCAAGACATCGCTGGTTTACCAACTAAAAAAATGTATTAGGTTGGTGCAAAAGTAATTGCGATTTTTGCCAAACCACAATTACTTTTGCACCAACCTGATAGAAATGTTTGTGGAACACTCGCAAACTGAGTCACTCGCAATCCAAGGTTTTTTCTGTACTGACTTTTTGCTCTTCATAAAAGGATTAAGCTTGAAAGTTCCTCCAGAGGTGGCAATGCTGAAAAGCTGTCTCCACCTCCATTTCTTTGGGAGAAAGAATAAGAGAACATCAGTTGCCCTTGGTACCTTGGTGATAGACAAGGAATACAAAATCTGGTTTCTCAGCATCTAATCACCATTCTCACATGGGGGAAAATCCTATGATAGGCAGGGCAAGTATATAATTTATATTTATCATCTGACTTAGTCCATTCAGGCCGCCACCCCGCAAATACATAGACTGAGTGGCTTAAACAACAAACATTTATTTCTCACAGTTCTGGAAAAGTCCAAGATCAAGGCACCAGAACATTTGGCGTCTGGTGAG
>NW_017731912.1:856235-867360 GCF_001890085.2 Hipposideros armiger | reverse complement strand
AGGAGGAGGGGAGGAGGAGGAGGAGGGGGAGGAAGGGGAGGAGGAGGCTAGAATAGCTCTCTCAGATCTTTTTTCTAAGGGCACTGACCCCATTCGTGAGGGCTCCACCCTCATGATGTCATCACCTCCAAAAGGCCCCGCCTCCTAACACCATCACCTTGGTGGTTAAGATTTCAATATATGAATGTTGGGGGGACACAAGCATTCAGTCCACAACATCATCCAAATCTGGATACACTTTAGAATGAGGGGAGCATTATTAACCCTTATGTCTGAATAACAGGCTTAAATCTTGACTATTCCAGCAACCAGGACTATGTTCACGCAAATGATAGGCAGGAGATGGAATTCCACTCTCTACAATGAAGCCAAAGGAGAAGCATCTATATCCCATCTACATTTCTTGGAAGTTAAACCCTGGACATATCACCTAGCTCAGCCAATCAGATGCCATGAACTACATTTGACCTTGAGTGAAGGGAGAAAAAAAAGGAGGCAGAATGTAAGCAAAGTTTCACTGTCTTATGGGGATTCCAGTGGCACAGCAGTAAGTGTCCACAGGCAGTGGAGTCCGGCCAAGCAGCAGGCAGTGTCCGTGGGGGGAAAACACCAGTGGCAGCAATGACAACAGTCAGGTGGTGAGCAGTGATGTCCTGAAGTTCATTGGGGATATCTTGGAGGCAGCTTTCTTTCCTTGACTTCCTTTTGAGCCTGGTTCTCCAGCTTAAAGCTCAGAGCTATTAACAGGTCTCATGAGCTATCATTTTTCTCCTTAAGTAACCCAGGGTTGGTTTGTTGACTTCTATTTGAACCAAGAACTCTGACTAGAACTAGTACAGTATATTAGATTCCTTAGATGATGAAGATGATTTTACTTGATAATAATAACCACCATTTTAACTTTAGTGCCTTGGTTATTAATTAGAGATTCCAGAGATAATATACATCTTTTGATTGTTACATACTTTACTAAAAATAGGCAAGAATTTTGCAATCCAAATCTTTTCCCTTTTCCAGTCTCATGGAAAATCAATAGAGGCGTTCACATAAGTTCTATGAAGGAGCCTGAGACATTTTAAGAAGTCACACACTTCTCAGTTGAAAGAAAATATTCAAGGCTTTTGAGGCCCTTGTCAAATTATTTACCATCATTTTTCGATGCTGAAGCTGAAGTATTGAAATAAACAAATATTCATTTGGAAGACTGCAGATGGTGAATATTAATTGCTGCATATCAAATTGTAATGAGTTTTATAATTAAAGTTCATGGATTTCAAAATTGCTAACGGCCCAGGAAGGGGATAAATGTAAAGGATGCTAGAAAGCCAAGGAAGATAAATATTGGTTGGGATGGAGGTGTATAAAGCATTCATTAAAGTTTTCTAATTTAGGCGAATATGGGAAGTGAGCACACGGTCCCTATCTATGAATTGCTGGTACCATAATAATAAAGCAAAGGTCACATCCTTATCTCAAAAGGCAATTAACAGAATGTCTCTATTGGACTGGTAAGAATCACAACTTACTTCCATTAATTTGGTCTACGAGTAAATAAATTCTTGGGAATCACCTGTTACTGCTGCACAAAGCATGAGGGGTGCTGAAACTGTAGGAGCAGGTAGTGTTTTTGAAGAAAATAATGCTAAAGAGCCCTGGACTTGGACTTGAACCACCTGAAGACACATCTTGCTTATTCAGATGACAATGTAGGACCCAAATCAAGCTCTTGACTTCTGCCTTCCGAGTAGCTACAGGAGATGGGGGACCATGCAGCTACTGAGCTAAGGTCTCAGATAAATCGCTAAACACTCCTTCCATCACAAATCATTGAGCATTTGGAATGACTTGTTCCTTCCCAATCCATTGCAGCTAAGTAAGTAGGACTTCTTTTGTTTTTAAGAGACTGATGTCAAGAGTATTGAAATTGACTGGACCATAAGTATGGGTTAAGAAAAAAAAAACAAAATCTGTTTCTTTTCTCACTCATTTATTCCTCTAGCTAACTTAAACTCCATTTAAAACAAAATATCAGGGGTTATCATCTTATCACATACATTTCTGGATATGAAGAACAGTTGTAAAATTTCAATAACTCACCTGTTTTCCACCTTTCCTATGAGTAACAGACAATGTAGTGCGGCGGGAAAAACACCAGATTGGGACACAGAGATGCACATTTCCGTCCTCGTTCCGCCTGGTACCAGCCAGATGGCTTTCTCTCAGCCTTAGTGCTCACTTACGAAACGAAGGGATTTTTTTGTTTGTTTGTTTGTTTTTCAGAAGGACTCCTAATGCCCTAATTTATTTTGTGGTCCTAATTGACAATATCAAAAATTCTTCTATATGTTTATTTTTATTTGCATATTGCCATTAGATAAAGACCCCCTTGAAGTCAGAAATTGTGTCTATTTTCTTCATTTCCAGTATTTACTAACCCTCACCTAAAACATAGGAGGCACTCACATTTTATTAAATAAATGAATGAATGGATTAAAAAAAAGAAGTGCATTTGCAATAGAATATATATTCTTTTCTTTATTTTTAAAAGATACTTTATTGACTATTCACTCTTATTTGGGTACTCCCAGAAGGTGACTGGTTCAGGGATTAGAATTCCAGTTTATTTGGAATGTGATTCCAGGAAATACACAGAGTGCTAAAGTGAGACAGGGGGTGGGGGTGGGGGGAAGATGCTACTGGAACGCTATCAAGACAGTTATCACAGTGGATAATTGGAGCTGGATCCAGCTGGAAAAGTATAGAAAACAGCGAGGAACATGCACCTAGTTACCCATCTGAGGAACAAGGGAGCCGTGGTATTTGTACACTAATGACTACCAGTCATTGGTCAGGGATGACTAACCTGGGTGACCAGAGAAAGCTCTCTAGCGTAAAGAGATGAAGGCGCTGGCAGTGGGCAGATAAACCAGCATGTGCTGATATGGTAAAGGCCAAGTAGTATTCATCGACAATGTCTATTACACTCTCAAGACGCCATTTTCTCTCTCTGTCTTCCCATGGAGCAGGTATTTCCTTATAATACAATTGCCCATTTACTCATCCTTATTCCTAACTGGCCTGTAATCTCCTTGAAGGCAGGGAATACGGCTCCTTCAAAACTGTATCCTCAATACCTAGCATTGCATAGCCCACTTATATTTGGGGAATGAATGATGAATAAGGGCATAATACCACCAACTTTACAGGGTTGTACAAGATCCAAATTAGGTAATTCAGATGGAAGTGTACTGAGAAGAATAAAGTGCTATCTATCTATGATAAGAATTACATGGAGAAAATGGTATACCATCCCCAAGCTAACCATGCAAGACAGGATACTTCCATCTTTCCACACCAACACATCTTCCTTAGTTGGTTGTAGGCCAAGGTGTGACCAAGATGTCAGCATGCTTGAGAAAAGATGGAGACCAGCAGTGAAGAACTGATGGAGAGCTTTTGCCTGGTGGGCTTTGACTGGCTGAGAAACATGTGAAAAGCTGGAACCAGTAAGACTCTATCTCCTAGATAACACTAGAGAATGACGTAGGCTAGAGTTGAACGGGGCACAGAGAAAAGAACACTTTTATCTAGGGATGCTTCTCTCAGACACCAAGTACTTCGATTCCAAAATGGTGAGAATAAAATAAAACATGATACTAAGGTAATTTGTGGTTCTGATGCTCTTTTGATCCTTAACGAGCTTATTTATGAAACGAAGTCCAAAGAACAAGGCCAGTGTTTTTGTCTCAGTGATCTGAAAAGAATGATCTCCCAGTTTTTTCTTTTGACCACCAAAAACTGAATTCTTTCCATTTCCCACACCAGATTTAAGAAGTCTCTCAATTCCTCATACCACTCTAAACAAGCTAGAAGCTAGCTGCAAATGGTTTAGGAGCTGAGAACATTCAGACAGATGGTAAGAATTATAAGTAACTGTCTGTTTTACTAAGAGAGAATGGGGTTTGGGAAATGAGGGATAGAATTTTTCATAGTTGTGGAGAATCCATAAAGACTGGCTCTCTTGGACCAAGAACCGGCATACTTCCATTGGTTCTCGGTGCACTTGAGACAACCCTGGGGAAATACGAGGTCACGGACCTTCCTCCTGAGTGTGCCCAAGCTTCCGGGGTTGCAGAGCTGAGACTCTTCCCCCTCCCGACATGCAGCATTCACTAAGCCCACCATCTTGGTCCAGCCTAGCTAGCTTCACTAACTGGGAATTTCAGAGAGGAGTTAGTCCCCAGTCCTTTTCTTTCCAAGATACCCTTATGTTTCTCATATAAACTTTTCCACACAGCTCCACCCAACCAGCACAACTTCATTACATCCATACTTATGGAAAAGTCATGTCCCCCCAAGAACTCAGATCCTAGTTAAATCAAAACTCAATTGTTTCTCCCCACCAGGGAGGGTAGAGTATTACCTCTGTGTATCTTAAGCGTATCTTTTAGGGTATCTCTCAGATCACTCCAAAAGACAGAAACCTGTACAAATTCCCCAAATGATGACTGCTTCACATAAAAATTCCAGTCTTCACTGGGTACACCACCATACATACTATACTTTTTTATCTTCATAATAATATGCGTGGTAATTATTATCAACTTCAATGAATAAGAGTTTTGGGGGGTGAGAGTAGGGGGACAGATACTGAAGCTTTAAAAAGTTATAAATTTGTCCAAGTTTACACAACCTCTAAACGGAGAAGCTAGCATTTAAATATAGGTATAATCTAAGGCCATTAAATTTCTGCTAGAACATACTGCTCAATGTTTTTCTTCCTTGGATTCGCTAAGGGAATTTAGATGCATATGATCTGGCTCACAGGGGGTGGATGAGAAAAGCCTTAAGCATTCTTTCCCTACCACGATGTCATTACTCAGCTGGGCAGTCATCTGCTGATTAAAATATGGGAAGTTCTATCACCTTGTGTCCTGGATATTTGCAAGAAAGTCATGCAATCCCATCTGCAACACACAGGTTTTAGCAGTACTTGCACTTGTTTTCCTATGAAGACACCACAGAATGAAGCCCTGACCTGACAAAGGGGAATCTGTTGAAGGTAAGAACCCTTGGAAGCAATGTGACATTAACAGAATTGTAAACAGACCTATTGGTATAACAGCTGTGATTTAAAGAGTCGCAAGATGCAAATGGAACAAACTGGATTTTTGTGTCAGTGGTAACACAGCGCAGCACAATTCTCATCCTGTTTCTAATCACCTGCGTCGTCCTGCAAAGGGAGTTAGTTTCGTTTAACTCGTTTAGTTTTGGAATTACTGGAGTTTTTCGTTGGTTTTTGTTTCTTGAGACAAGGAAATACATCCCCATTTCACCTGTCTGTCATTTTCTCCAGCTCCAGGTAGAAGCATTTATTATAGAAAAGACACTTGGAACTAACATTGTGCCCTAGATAAAAAATAATAATAATAATTGTCTTCTCTAGATCAAGGCAATCGCACAAGACTAAAAATTGTAATTAGCCAGTACATGAGGCAAACCCAATCTGCAATTTTCATCTTATTCCAAAACAAGTCCTCTCTGGGGTTCACTTTTGTAGTGGATAGGAATCTCAAGTTGCCGTTTTAAACACAAAGCTTCTCCCTGACATTTTTCTTACCTCACAGGGCTAAGGATGTGAGAGAGAAGTTGCATTGCAAGAGGTCAGCAGGACTGTCCACTGATGTTTAGCAGCCCGGGGAAGAAACAGACATTTAGATCAGAAAATGAAGTGGCCTGGACTACGCTGTGACCTGCCAGCCCTTGTCCTTCCTGGAGGCCTGTGCTGTTGTGTGGACAGCATGGCCATTGGGAGAATCACCGTCTCCTTTGTACTTCTATGGGCGACATTCGGGCATCCCTCACTCCCTTCTCAGTATTCTAAAACTGTCTACTCCGAGCTGCATTATGAAGTCAGATTCCTGCAAACAAGGATATTCCCTCCCCAGGGCACAAAACACATAACCTGGGAGACCCCAGGTCTTAAATCGCTGTCTAATATGGAGTCTCCAAGCTTCTTTGTAAATTTATAAGGAAGTACATTTTAAGATGTATAGTAAAAAAAAGGTGGTATCTTCTCACACAAAATCAAATACCATTAAAACAACAAGGAGCGCCTCTGTCATTTTCTGTAGCTATACCTCTGTCTGCTTATAAATGGAAAATATGATGGAAAGATGCAACTCCGAAAAAGGCAAGTTAAGGGCTAACTATTGGCCGAAGGCAATGGAGCAGGCAGACCCAGCTGGAAATCCCTGAGTGTTTTTAAATCTGTTAAATTCGGGGTCAAGTGGATGCTAAGGACCCTGCTTTCAGAAAACTGCTTATTACTGCCAAGAATTACACTTCTTGTCTGGCTCACTGCTATCTTTCTTGGGAACATTTATGGCAAACTGTTTATTTTCTGAGCGATTCCAAAAGATGTAGGCTTTCAGTGCAGCACATGGTTCTGTTACTAACTCAGGTGATTCAAGGGTGACGCAGTGTCTGTTGGATAAATCCACCACCCTGTGGTCATACATTCTGTATAGTATTACCCCAAAGGGATACTCAGCAGGCTTATCATTCAAAATTAAGATTGAAAACAAGGAACTTTAACATGATCCCTAAAAATCTATTGTTTGAGGACATGAACCAGCCTGGATTGATCTAGATTGCTCCCTGCATCTTTACTTTGAACAATAATTTTTTAAAAGTCCCATAAGCCCCCTCGCCTGAGCGCTTTGTTCTATGAGGAAATAGGTTCCCATTTCTCCTCCGTGTTTTTCTCCAGCTCCGGGACGATGAAGCATTCCTTAGAGAAGGGACAGCTGGGCCCTACTGCCTGCCCTAGCTGCAAGAAATAATCGTCTCCTCTACTTCATGAAACTACACAAGGCAGAAAACTGTAATTAGCGAGTACATCAGGCAAACCCAATCCGGAATGTCCACCTTATTCCAACACACGTTCTACCTGGGGTCTGTGATAAACCTGTAACAGATAAGCAAACCACCTTGCTCGACGTCAAAGAGCAAATCCACTCTGTGGTTGCGTGATCTTTGATTCCCATAGGTTCTATCAAAATTCAAATGTGACGTGAGATGGGAATGAACAGGAAGACTGAAAGCTCACGTATTTACAGTATGCAGTTTTTATACACCATTGTTTTATACCGCTTTTCCCACTTTGGCCATTCTGTAGAGTGTCTCAACATAAAACCAGCTGCTGTTAGCTTCATTCTAATCCCTCAAGTTCCTAATTCGGGAGGACAAACTGAAGCGAAGGTTCCTCAACGTAATATTGTTAGTACTGTAGTAAATTAAAAACAAAATTTGCAAAATACAATCAAGATGATATCCAGCTTGCTGGCACAAAGACTTGCAGGTAGCTCCCTAAATACCATTTTAAGAATTCTATAATGGGATCTGAGACTAGAGAAAAATATTTTCTGAGCAAACAGTCTCTGGAAGGTGTTATTAAGAAGACAAGTTCTCAGAAAGCTGAGCCAGAAAGAACCAGACTCCAGGAATGGATGGTCAAACGCATCTGCCAAAGAGGGTATTTGGCACACGGCAATTTCAAACCAGCCTCTGGTTCCTTTTCCTGGGCCAGTCACAATCGAATTGTAAAGCGCTTAATATTAAAACTTGATGGACAAAATTGACAGGAGGAAATTAATCCAAAGCTTTGTTAAAGTCAAAACAGATCACATTTATCTTACATCCTCTGGCAACTGGGTCTGTCAGTCATAGATGATTAAAATCATGCAGCTACAGAAACTTAGAGCTGGCAGAAACTTGAGAGATTGGGTGCATTGAACTTACTCAGTGCAAAGAGACGAGGAAAATGCCCCATCTGTCAAAGCTGCTGCTATTGAGCAGGTTTGGGAGTCCCTGCTCTCAGTTAGGGAACAAGACAGCTTTATAAAAGAGAATTAATTATGCCATGATTCACAGGCACTGGCTATGCTATAAATACTTTTATGGAAGTGTTTTTCTTTTCCTTTTTCCTTCCCTTTTTTCCAAAAAGGCTATGTGGATGAACACGGATTCCAGGACTCATTTAATTGCTCCTCAAATCAGAGAAAGTGAGAGCTGGAGGAGTCCTTAAGATTTGGCCCAAGGTCCTTCGCCAGCGTTTCACAGGTGAGGAAACTGGAGCGGAGAGCTGAAGGAACTTTCTGGAGGTCACACAGGGAGTGCCTGGCAGGCCCTGAGCTGGACCCCTGGTCTCCTGAACCCCACAGCAGGGTGCATGCCATCACACCTTGTCATTTTCCAGTGCCGGCAGGGAAGTGGCCTGGACAGGGCACTGCTTCCGACAATTAGACCTCAGCCCCAGGGCCGCGCATGGCCAGAGAACCTGAGGAATTCCTCTTCCCAGAGCTCACTGGTATTTTGGATCATTATTTTAATGAGAAGGTATTTTTAGCTCTTCTGCCATGAGCTTTCTTCCAGCTCACTTTCAGAGCTACGGGGTTCAAGCTTAGAGGCCAGAATAACTTTGGGTACATTGTTTTTTGCTTTTCTTTTTTAATTTAAGAAATTCAATTCAAGAATCCTTTAGTGAACGCCATCAATGCATAAAGCATTGGATTAAGTGCTTTGTGGCTGTAGATATATGAGTAAAATGGAATCTCTGTTGCTAAGTCGTTCACAGGTTATTGTGGAATGGAGAGCAGTGGATTTCATCAAGGAAGATGATGTTACGGACATGTTGGAAGCTAGAAAACTAAGGTGCTAGCAAAAGACCTTATTAAGAGTCAGACGGAGTTAGGTTCTGGTTATACCTATGGAACAATGAAAAAGTTACTTCAACATGCTATGCTTCAATGTTGTCCTCTGCAAATGGGGTAACTTGTACTTATTCTCTATGGCTGTTGTGAAGATTAAACGAGGTAATGCATGAAAAGCACACAGGACACGTGGTACAAATGCAGTAAATGGTTATTGTTATTGTTCTTGTTAGCATTTGTACACATCTGGAATGAAAAGTTAAGTGAAAAAGTTCAAGCTGAGGACTGTGGAGCAGAGGAGATAGGGAAAGTCTAAAGTCACCTGAAAAAATGTAGGCTTTAGTTACTAGTAAAATATCACTATTGCTTCATTAACTGTGACAAATGTACCACATTAAGGGAAGGTATTAATAACAGGGCTGATTGGGTATTTGGGAGCCATTTGTCCCACCTTCGTGATTTTTCTATAAATCTAAAATTCAAAGTTTATCTTTAAAAAGATGTAACATTTGAAAGAGAAAAAATTGTTCCTGGACAGACTTGTATCATCTCCATTAATTTGCCCGTCTGGTGTGTCCTTACCAAAGGAAACATCCTGAGTACTCTTTCAACTATTCCTTTTTAAATGAGGAGCATTTGAACATGGAAAAACACACATAAAAAATATTTTTAAACATACCTCATTGTAGCAAACTATTTGAGTATTCCCTTTATACATTTTTTTCCAGAAGATTCTTTTATTTAACTGCTCTTAATTACATCCAGTTGTGTTGGCCCTATCAAGTTGCTTTTAATAGCACGTCTAGTAAACAGAGCTGCAGAGAAAACTCTTGGTTGGTACAGGTCACTAGGATGGGGGTGAAGAATCATAGGGATGAGCTGTTTGCATGCCTGGGCAAAAACGGTCATGGGGGGGTCAGGGGTTAGAGGGTAGGGGGTAACCGACCATCCCCTGGGTATATGTGGCAATGTCTGGAGACAATTTCTTTTGTCACCACTTGGGGGTCAGGAGACGTGGTGGTTAGGGGAGTGCTACTGGAATATGGTGGACAGAGGCTAGAGATAATGCTAAACATTCTACAGTGCGCAAGCCAGCTCAGCCCATACCCCAAACAAAGAATTCATATCTGGCCAAAATGTGAAGAGTGTCAAGGTTGAAAGCTCTGCATTAGATAGAAGAGGGAAAGTAATGCATCTGCCTCCATTTCCTATCCCCCAAAGACACTAACAATTATCTGAGTTTATCGGCACTTCTGCGTTCTTTTGACTTCTTCTACAAGATAACTACTAAGCCACTGCTAGGGAAGATGCTTCTAGAAGACTCCCATTGGGCTCACGTCCTCTTGGCCCATCTTTTACCAAAGCTGTTGCTATGGGCAGCTGGCTGCTAGCTGCCAGCAGTGCAGTCTGACAACCCTTGCTCCCTCTGAAAGGAGTGTCTCTCCCTTTCTGCCCTTGGGGACTCTCTGACACCCCCACTGTGGAAGGATCATGAGAACCTTCCGGGCACTCCTACACTTAGAGCATCCTGGAAACTCTAAGGAATTACTGCCCCGTGGTCAACACTTGAACCCTGGAGGGTGGAAGCTTGTGAATAAATGACCTCTTCTGCCTTCTGGTAGACAGGCAATTCTCAATCTCTTGTAACCTGGATTTTCACAGGAGCCCTGAGGGAGAGGCGATCGGGCCACTAAACTCAGTGCAGGCCAGCTGGACAGAGCTCCTATTAGTCCACGTTCCAGCCTTTCATGCTTCCCTCCCTTCGGTCCACCAATCCTCATGCCTGAGATAAGCTCCTAAAATAAACTGCCCGACACAGCCTTGGCCTCAGGCGTTTCTTTCTGAGGAACTGAGGCTCACAACTTGCTCTTTAAGGTTTTTGTCAAAGATTTTCCTCCTGAGTGGTAGGTATACATTATTACGGGTTTCTCAAAGTCTCTCAGCCTTGATTTCAAGTAATAATAGTAAATATTAACAATAACAAAAGTATCTGTCTTTGGGAGTCTTTCTTACAGAAAAGGAAACTGAGGTTCAGAGAGGTTAAAACTTGGAGAAAGCCAGGATTTGCTCCTAGTCTGTCTGAGCTCACAGTTCTTACCACACACAATGGCTGGTTTTCCCAGTCCAGGTCCACTGTCTGAGAGCAAACTATTTTATTCTGAATGAACAGCCTTGTTATCATGCCCTAACCCACCGAACCTGCCATGAATACCACACAATGTCTAATAGAGCAAGATATTTAATACCACGTTGGGATTTCAAGTGTGGCACATTCACATACAGTGAACTACTGATTACGAGTGGATTATCTACAACAGTTGTACAGCACCAAAGAGGGTCTGAGAGGGAAAAGGTCAACATAGGGAAAACTGTGCATGCTTAATACGTGTGTGTGTGTGTGTGTGTGTGTG
>NW_017731912.1:849915-856217 GCF_001890085.2 Hipposideros armiger | reverse complement strand
AGAGAGAGAGAGAGAGAGAGAGAGAGAGAGAGAAATGGAGAAAATTAGAGAGATTTTGAACCTCCAGTCCTAGAGGCAAAAGCCAAATCGTAATTAGTTTTTATAGCTCATTGCTTTACCTTTTCGAAACTGTCACACTCCATTTATGTGAACACGCGAGAGCGTCCCCCAGCTGCCGAGTCCACGCCGAGCTCACAGTGAGTGTGACTGTGCAGGAAGGAGATGGCTTGGCCTTCTCAAACTCAGGGGGTGTCAAGGCCCTGACTCACCCTCTTCGTATTATGATGGTAGGTGTCTGCCGATCATGGTGCTGTTGGGTTTTTTGGTTTGTTTTTCCCTAAAATAACCATTATTTAAGGCTGCCAGGGCACTAGTCTCTTAATCAGAAAAACTAGGTTTAAATTCTCCCATTTGCTTAATGTAGCCCCGAATAACAGTAAGAGTGGAAATAGTTGTTGTAATTACAGCAAACAAATGCGTCTTGGCCATATGCTATGTGCCAGGCATTCTGGGAAAGGCATTACAGGCGTTACTTCATTTAAACTCCCGCCATAACATTATGTGCTAAATACTATGATTATCACCACTTATTGGATGATTTGTGAGATGAAACTCACATCCCAAGTCACACGGCCAACACGTGAGATACTCGGGACCCAATTTGGCCCCTGTGCCCCCAACCATGTGTGATTCTGCTGCCCTACAGAAACCCCGTTTCAGTTTTCTTACCCACAACACGGAGCTGGTCTTCCTTTCTCCACGCACGTGTTGCTGCAGCAGGGGGATTTCTTTTATGGATGGTGAGCGGAAAGAAATAATACCATACACTTGACTAGAAACTTCCCTGGAATCCACAAACCAGACTGGAATTTTGGAATGACATTTCTGTAGCAAATAAAAATGCCAGTCAGTCTAAGAAATATGGGAGGCAGAGCAGACGATGCTCAAACACATAACTTTCCGCTCCACTGGATGAAAAGTCACTGCTCCGCAGGACCTAAAGGCCCCTGTGTTCTGGGCCCTGCTTTTCTCTCTGCCTCGTCTCCTATCGCTCTCCTCGCTGCTCAGGCCCCTCCAGGCTTCCTGGTCTTTCTGATTTCTCTCCGGTACCTCAATTGCAGTCACAGCTGGACAGCTTTACATTCAGACCTATTGGACTCTTCCCCCCAAAAGGACGGGGAGACTTCTAGTAAAGTCAGGTTGGTTGAAAATACAGGCATATGCTCTCGTGGCCCAAGAGGCTGCCAAGAGGTAGCTGAATGGGGGTGTGGGCAGAATGTGGATGTATGGACTAGGTGTCCACACGTGAGCATGGTGGTCTCCCCACGTTGCAGGTGGGCAGTCAGGGCTGCAGGAGACAGAGAAAGAGGCCTAGGGGTGGGCGGGCTCTCCCCGCGCTGCCATGTGCCCATGAAGAATGCCACGGAGTCTAAGAATCCTGACCACACGGAGGGCCGTCAGCTTGTCAGGAAGGCTTATTTCTCAAGATGGGAGGATAGAAAATATTGTACCAATGGTCTGCTAGCTTGATTTATAACTTTTAAGTATTTAGATAGGGGAATATGGATTGCCACTTGTACTGTTGTCCTGGAGCCCCCAAAATATTAGAGGGGGGCCTGGTCCTGTTCACTTGCTGTTACGTCCTCTGAATTCTCACAAAGAATTTTTGTCTACAGATAGCTGTATAAATGGTATCTTCTGAGAAAAGCCACGTTTGAGTGCCCTGTCCTGGGAGCTCTTCTGATGCGAGCCCGCTGCTCTCTGCTTTCTTTTCTCTTATCTGCAGCACTCATATTATTTGCTTTCTGGCTTCCTGTGCCTTTAAGCAAAATGGTGTGCTCCTTGAATGCAAAATAAATAGCTTTTTTGATGAGAGAATAATGGACTAGTAAACAAAATGGATGAGTTCACAAATAAATGAAATATGTTGATTTGCATATACTTTTACCTTAAATAATAAGCAGCTGTATTGTGTCTCATGCTTTCCTAAGGTCAGGGCACAATCCTCCCCGATTTCTTTTGGACTTTCGAGGTAGCCAACTCATTAGAAAGTTGATACCACTAAACAATTATACTGAGAAATGGAGCAGGGAAGAGCACCAGCTGACACAGGAACAGTTTGTCTTATGTCAAATTTTTTAAAAATGGTAACCCACTGTTTTATCCACCCCCCTCCTAGCCACGTCTGGGTCCCAGGCAAAGACACTACCGTGAGGAAGTCAAACGCGATTTGTTCTTGGCCCTAAAAGAGGACACTGTACTTGTTACAAGTGTTATACAAATGCCCATTCTTTTCTAAAATTAAAGAAAGCATCAGGGATGCAGATTTCAATAGTGACCTAGTCAAGGTCCAGAATTTCTTAGGTGACTAATTCCAAGTTTATTTTCTGAGAAAACATATCCTTGTTTAAGATCCTGAAAATGGTTTCGATATCTTGATCATAATTGAGTATTATTTTTAAATACCAATAATTATACTTATAATATTTAATATCATTATTCCTACAAATTATATTTAGATAAATAAAGTTATTTTGAGGGAGAGATTTGGGATTTAGGATTCGGAGTATGTTCAATAATTGATTTGTTTTTGTCACTGTTGATACAAAACTCTTCCATTTCAAATCTTTATAAAAGGATACACATGGATGCCTAGTAATTTATTCTTCAGTCAAAATTTCATAATTGCTATATCTTCAATTCTTAGAAAACAGTGCTTTAAAGATTAATTATCTTCTGTTAACAATGGAATGGAGATTCAGTAAAAACTGCTCCGCAAGCAGTAAATTAAACAGTTGTCTTAAATACACCAGCCTATGCATGCTCCGTCTTTCCCCTCCTACCCACTCCACTCCCCTTCCTTCTCCTTTTGAACTGCTGACCCGAGTTAGTAGCCAAACATAATAATACAGTGTTTGATCCTCTGGAAACCCATAAAATTACAAACCAGCAACCACCGGGATTTGGCAGAATTTCTGTGGACAGAAACCAGCGTGGTATTTTTTCTTTCTGAAACGAAGCAGTACGATGCGATTATTGATACGTTTGTAAGGAAGGTAATGCCTTCCACATCTCCTGGCCCCCACCTAACTCTTCTAACCACTTGAGGTGGGGAGAAAGACATCATTCATTGAAAATATTACAACCTTCTCTCTTTTAACTTTTACCATTTTAAAGTTGCCTCCTTTGATTTGTTTTTAACTTCATCCTGCCTATCTTTATTAAGCACTCATGGAGTTTTATTGCACTGTACTAAGTACCACAAAGGACATATGTATAAATAAAACACACCCTCAACATGACTTCAAGAATAGTGAGATCTAGTAAGAACTTTAATTTCTAGTATAGGGATTAGGGACTCTCTTTTCACAACAATAGAAAGATTAACAATATAGCTGATTTCAAAGAAAAGGAAATTCCCAAGTTACAAAAACCACAGGCAACTCGAGCTAGAGAGATAAGCTTATAACTGGATGCCCTGGGAACCCCAGAAACGAACAGAACAGAGCAAGATCACAGAGGCTGGAGACCGCTATTTTAATGCACCTATGAGAACAGGAGAGATTGTACTGAGCTGGCATTAGATTGAGATTAAGAATTGAGATCCTTTTATCATGCTGGGACTGGTCTAGTTTAGATCCTTCTATACAGCGCAGGCCAGGTAAGTCTATTCACCAGCTTGTGTAAATGGCAGCGAGAAGGTGCATCTCTGCCTGTGCTCTTCTTAATGTGAGGAGAAAACAATGTCTCCTGCTGGAAATCAAACGTCTCAGCACATATTGGTCTGGAGCAAACTGTATGTTCCTCACATGGTCCTAGCATCCCCAAGATGAGAAAACATTGTAAAAGCAGATCACTAGCCCTTGAAACCCTAGAAACAAACGGCAGAGTAAACTAAAAGCACGCAGTTTCATGGAGAAAAAAAAAAATCAGCCTCTGCTGAAGATGCCTTCAGAACCACGAATGGCGCAATGCACAAAGAAACACTTCACAAGGCAGGCTCAGCAAACAGGGGGGATGGTATCCAAGACTTGAAATCACAGAATAATGTAAAAAGGTTATAACATAGGCATGTGTCAAATAATTAAGGATATAAAATGAAGAATGGAAACATGAGAAAAAAAGAGGCAGATTTAGGGAGGGTGGGGGGAAGACCAAAATTAAAATATGTAATCAAAGAAAGAAAAAAGATCTTTGGACAAAATTAAGCTGCCATTGAAATGAGAATTAGGAATCTGGGAGACAGATCTGAGGTAATTATCCAGAGTGTAGCACAAACAGAAAGGGCAATTGAGAGTATAAGACATCAAGAGAGCTAAAAAGTATAGAATAAGAAAATACAAAAATGTCTAATAGGGATGACAAAAGCAGAAAAGAGAATAGAGAATAAAAGAAATATTTCAAGAAGCAGTAGCTGAAAAATTTGCAGAATGACTGAGAGAGATGAATTCTCACAATTTAAAGGCACAGTCTGACCTGTGATTTAAAAAAGAGATTCAGGTAATTCTGAGCCCTGTAGTGATATGGACTAATATTCCTGCAGATAACAATTACAGGTTGAGACAGATATAAAAGCCACTTTGAAAGCATTGCAGCGTGATGGAAAAGAGCAAAAAGTAGGAGGCTTTGGATCTTTGAAAGAAGGGAACCACACTGGGTGAGACCCCCATTTAGACAGCCTCTTCCCCCAAGGGCATTCCCCATTATGTGAGGTACAGAGTAGTTAGGACTCATCACATGGTATGCAAAAATTCATTCAAGTTAAAGTATAGATATGAATGTAAAGGCTAAATCTAAAACAGCCCTAGAAGACATAGGAGAATATCATCTCTAAATTTGAGTAGGTAAGACAGGATGAAAAACACTAACCATGAGAGAAAAAAATAATCAATAAATTGGACTTCATCAAAATTAAAACATCTTCTGTTCAGACAACACCAGTAAGAGAGAAAAGTACAAGGCACAGGCCAGGAGAAAACATTTTTAATTCATTTATTTGAAGAAAGCACTATAGCTAGAAAAATAAAAAACTGTTTCTGGCTACACAGATTTTTCTATTGTGTCTTGTTAGTGTCGGTGGTTTGTGTCTTTCAAGGAAGTTGCCCATTTCCTCTAAGTTGTCAAATGTATTGGTGTAAAGCTGTTCGTGATATTCCATTATCCTTCATGATTTCCCTTTGCGTCCAGCAACTGGACAATATCGTGTTTTCAAGTGCACGTTAAATGTTCGCCAAGATAAAGTATATGCTGGACCACATGGACCACACATCACGTGCAGGTTCATAAAACACGTTCTAATAACTGTGAAAGGTTTGAAATCATATGTTGCATGTTCTGTGACCACAATTAAACCAAAATGAAAGCAATAGCAATAACAATAAAATACGGAGCTATCTAAAAAAAATCAAAATATTTGGTAATTAATCAACATACTTCGAAATAGCCTATGGATCAAAAATTTACAAACAGGAAGAAAAATTAGAAAATATGTTGAACTAAACAGTAAAGAAAACATAATATATCAAAGATTGAGAGCTGCAGCTAAAGCAGTGCTTAGAGGGAAATGTATCCTTTCACTACTTAAAATCAACACCTAAACATTAAAGTATTTAAAAGCATTGCTCTAGCTTCTAGCTTAAGAAGCTAAAAAAGCAAGAACAAATACAACATAAAGCAAGTAGAAGAAAATAATATATGTAAAAATGGAAATCAAAGTAAGACAAAAGCTGGTTCTCTGAAAAATGTAATAAAATTAATAAAACTCTAGCTAACCATATATCTACTAAAAAATTGAGTTCCTAACCAACAAATCTTCCTATAAAGAAATCTCCAGGCTCAAGTCATTTCACTTGCCAATTATGAAGAGAGAATTATACCACGTCCATGTATGAGAAGTTTCAATATAGGTAAATGTAAATTTCCCACCCAATTGATTCATAGGTTTCCATGCTACCCCAATATAAGTTCTAGTAGATTTTTCTGAGTATTTGAAAAACTAATTCTCAAATTTATATGAACAAGAGAAGAATCTAGAAAAGCAAAACAAAAACTTCAAAAAGTTCAAATATAATATTTAAATGACCTAATTTTAAGTCTTATTATAAAGTTACAATAATTCAGACAATGTTGCATTGTCATAAGGACAAATACATCAACAAAAGAGTCCCAAAATAGATCCATATATTCATATATGGTCAATTGATTTCCTACAAAAGAGCTGAGGTAATTCATTGGAGGAAAAGATTCTTTCCCACAGATTGTTCAGATTGTTGTGAGAACAACCAGCTATCTAAAGTGGGCGG
>NW_017731912.1:795881-849844 GCF_001890085.2 Hipposideros armiger | reverse complement strand
TTCTCCCACATCGTATGCAAAAAAAAAAAAAAGAAACCAAAACCCTCAAATTAGATCATAGACCTAAATGTTAAAAATCTCTAGAAGAACAGTTGTTAAATCTCAGTGGCAAGTGCAGAGGTGTTTGATGCAATTTTCTGTACTATTCTAAATATTTGAATCATTCCATTTCATAATTTAACTTCAAAAATTTCTTGTTGTCTTCCTCAATTTCCGAAAAAACTTTTGGCGTGTCTCTCTGACTTCTCTCTTAAATAATGTGTTCCCCAGGCTTCTCTCTTTAGCCTTTTGGTCTTGTTTCAAAAGTGCTGTTTTCTGAAAGTTCACAGTTCCTATCAGATCTCACTCTTTCCCCATATGGTGACAACCACCCCATCCAACTCAGGAACTGTGAGCTCTGAACTCCGGATTCATTCAGCCAACTACCAGTTGGGTATGTGCACCTAGATGTCAAGGGGCAAGTAACAGGCACCATATTCTACCTGGGCTAAAACTTCTCCTCTTTCATTTCTGCTTCTTTCTTTTTCTGCGTAACAGACTATATCACTGAGCTAATCTGGAAGCCCAAGAGATTGCTCGACTTCTTTGTTCCTTTTATTACCACCTTCAGTCATTAAATAATGTTGATTCCATTGCTAATATTTTATTGAATATTTTCACCTCGCCTATTTCTGCTGAAATAATATTGTTATGACATCTTGAAAATGAGCCCTAAATGGTCTTTTGGGGCCATGCCTTCCACAAACACATATATATATATATATATATATATATATATATATATATATATATACTCCCTTCACTATCCATCAAATATCAATTTATCTTTTAGTTCTTTGTTAAAATGTCTCCTTTAGGAAATCTTCCTAGCTTCCTTAGACAAACAGCCACTTTCTTCTCTATTCCCTTAGTATTTTTGTGAATATTTCTAACAGCAGTGCTCATAACACTATATCTTTTTTCCCTCTTTCACGGAATTTATTTTACACCTATTATATCCAACAGCATTTTCAACACTGACATATAAACTCCCATATAAGATAAAGCAAAGACAAAAGTATTTTTCTTATGAGAAACAAAACACACCATCATTTAGTCGCCAAACATTGTAATTTAACTTTCATAATTTGACAATACATTCATGAAACAATCTGCAGACAACTAGTTTTAACAAATGAAAGAACGCTTAAAAGCAGACATGACTATCCCAAATTGTTTATTAGGTAGGAATTTTACAAACATTACTCACATTAGTGGTAACGGTGGAGCTGGAGAGCATTGCGCCCCCTCTAAGCTGCAGGGCAGGAACCACCACTAGTACGGTGAGACCTGTAGCCCTTTCCAAGGCCAGGCTCTTGCGGCCTGCAGACGTCAGCCCTCGCATCTCCCTATGCGTGTAGACAGGTTTGGTGATCCACTGGGTGTCAGGGTTTCACCTGATAGCTTTACGGAATGGATCAGTGAGGACAGCCTTAAAGAATGTGTACATGGAATCTCCACCAACCCAGTAAGAAGTCAGGACTCTCAGAGCCCCACGGTGGCGTCCAGCTCGCACCTCGGCAGCAGACAAGGCATCGGGCAAACGTTAGCTCGTTGACCCCGTGATGCGCAGGCTTGCCAAAGATTGTACCCTTAGGAACTGGGCGTTTGCGACCACCATGGCGCACATGAATTCGACATGTGACATAACCTTGCTGGCCTTGTGTTCCAGCCTGCGTGCTCTATCGGCTAGGCCAGGGGCCTGTGGAGCACAGAGCACTGGCGGTGCTGCCAGCGATGCACCCTGAGCAGAAACTGTGTTACATCGGATTCTTCTTCCTCCATAGCTCCTGCAGGTACTGTAGGCGCCCGTCTTGGCTTACCTGATGACTGTTGTCAGGCGGAAAGGACAGAGCCCTTCTCATCATGCTGTATCTTAATTACTGCTCCTCTGCCTCTGCTTTCTGACAGAATTTGGGCTTACCACTGGCAAAACCTAGGTCTTACAATGACAATCCCAAGTGCAGGGTCGGGTGTAATTAGTCCTTAAAATATATTGAATAAATTAATACAGAAAAATGAAGAAGCAGAAATTATTTTATCACCTTTCTAGAGATATGTCTACCTCACAGTCAACAATATTTCTTTGCCATTAACTTTGTGGTTTTTTTTGTTGTTGTTTTTTGTTTTTTTTAGCTGAGCCATCCTGCTACCTGTTGGCAGCTCAGCGGCTGCTCAGCTCGGGCTGGACTTGAACTGCTGTTGCTCAGAGCTCAAACTCTTGAGTGAGCTCTTAACCAACTGAGCCACTCGGCCGGCCCCTCTTTGCCATTAACTTTGAAGATCACACTCATTGAAATGATTTCATGGATGAAGATCCTTAGAACTTTAGTTACCATATTTTACCTTCTACAGATAAGCCACTGTGCTAGGTGGTTTATACACATTATCTCATTAATCCTCACAGCAGCCCTCTAACATAGTATCAATTTCAAAGCAGTTAGCTGAAGTAGATTATGTTTGGCCACGCGTAACAGAAAATGTCATGGTGGCTTAAACAGTCACTGTGGACCATCCTTCAATCTTGCTACACTACCATTCTCTACACCTTGATCCAGGATGACTGTTCCAGCTCCAGAAAGAAGCGAAAAAAGAAGGAAACACCATGGCCCCTCCTTCCAGGAAATGACACCACCACCTTCAGTGATGTACCACTGGCGGAAACTCCCTCACTGGAACACATTCACAGCAATAAGATTTTGGAAAGATAGTGTTTTTCTATAAGTGTATGAGTCTAGATAAAAACTTGCATGTGTGGGGCTTTTATTTCTATAGAAGAAAAAAAGCAGGAGAATTATGGTGGTTAAATGATAATGTCTGCCCTGATAAAGGCAGCATTTATACCATATCAGTAAGACTGCAGAACACTTGCTACAAAGCTTGTGGTCCTTGGGGGTCCTTATCAGTCTCATCTATTAAAAATCATCCCATTTTGCCACGCCCATTCCTTTTCTGTTGGATAGTGAGTATTGATTTTAATCTGTATGTCTCAGATCCCAGTACCTTTAACAGATGAAAATATTTATGAGGTCAGAAATGAGGAAAACCCAAATGGTTGGATGTCCAAAGAACCTTGAGTTAATTTTATAAACATTTTTCATCATCTTTAAAGTATGAGATCACTCTTTGCTAATTGTTTTTTAAGTCACAAAATTAAAGAATCCAACACAGTTTTAAGGCCCTCAAGTGTTCTCCTTAGGATGAGAGAAACTGGTTATTGGCTAAGAAATGAACGCTAAGCTTAAGTAATTTGGATTTTATTATGAAACATTCATCTTTTCGTGAAATCTTTACAGCAAAGTAAAATAGTAAGATGCTCATGGTTCTCATCTGTGTTGCTTTAAATCAGTATTTAGAAAGATGAAGATCAAAAAATCTAAATCTGGTCAAAATTCCCCCAAATCAGGAAATTCCATTAATGGGTGAAACACATAAACCCTGGAAAACCATATTTTATCCTAGACTTGGAGATCCTTGAAATTCTTGCAGGAAAGGTGTTAGAAAGACCAGTTTATTAGTGTCAACACAGGGAAATAGTGTTTCCAGATGTGAAATATCCACTAACATGGCTCATTGAATGAGGACAAAATGGAGCTGGATGCCGATGACCTTGTTATGGTGGTGATGTTACTTAGGACGCACTGCCTGGGGAAAATGAGAGAACGGATAACCAGCTTTAGGTTGTCTGCATCCCTCGGTGCATTGACTGGTTTGCTTCTTCAAAGGGTGACCTACATAGGAAGCATCTTAGGATATCTTGTACAGCATTAAATAAAACAAATGACACTCATGAAGCCAGCCATTATTTTTAACTTGATCCCCCGTCAGGGTTAGGATTTGGACCAGTTCTACAGGCTACCACAGCGGGCGGCAATTCTTAGCTGAGTGTTCACCCCCTTGGTGGCCAGAATAATGTACTCCCAATGACGTCCACATCCTAATCCCCAGAACTGGTAAATACATTCAATTACATGGCAAAGGCGAATTAAGAAAGCAGGTGGAATTAAGGGTGCTCACCAACTGATTATCCTGGGTTACCCAGGAGTGCTCATTATTATCACAGTGTCTTTAAATGTGGACGAGGAAGATGGAAAACTCAACATCAGAGTGATATGATGTGAGGATAGACTTGATCAGCCATGGTTGGCTTTGAAAATGGAAGGAGGCCATGAATCAAGTATTGTGAGGATCTCTAAAAGCTGAAAAGGCAAGAAGACAGATACTCCCTACAAACCCCAAGGAGGTGTGGGAAAGCACTGCCAATACCTCGATTTTAGCCCAGTGGGATCCAGTTCAGATTTCTGACTTCAAGAATTGTAAGATAAAAAATGTGTGCTGTTTTAAGCCACTGAGTTTGTGGCTTAATTTGCTACAGCAGCCATAGGAAGTGAGTAGGCCCACTTGGTGTTTTTATCAATTTGTGGACACGCTATCATCTGGGATGGAAAGGTTGTTTCTTGTTACCACAGCTTCTTTCTCAAAGTTCTAGAGAGCTCCTAACTCTAGTACACTCAGACCATTTTTGCCTAGTTAAATACTTGTTAACACGTCTGTCACATATTTATAGTTTCTTCCTAAAAGATAGAATGTTCTTACCTAGCATCCCAGGATCTGACCAGCAGTCCTTTTCATTTCCATGCTACTTCCAAAAGAACAAATTCTGTTTGTAACCTAAAATGTTACAGCTAAGTGAAAACGCCAATTAGTTTTGTGAATCCCAACTTGCAGAGGACACAATCTCTTTTGAGTTACGAATCAGAAAAACAATACTGGAAAGGACTGAGGCCGCCAAATTGATATTGCAGTTTTGGGGGGTTTCTTTTTTTCTTTCTGATACTTCCTTTTTGTGCTTCCAAAATCGACTTTAGTTACTAGTTGAAGTTCAGCTGAATTTGGAAGTGTGCAGTACCTGGTACATAAACAAACCGAAGGTGAAGATTTTTGACTACTGCACATCGCAAATACCGAATTAAAATTTCTGGGTGGAGGATGAATTCTATACATTTAAGCTGATGAACTCCCAATGTCTAGAAGAGTGCTAGGAACATGGCAGACACTGAATAAATATTTGCTGAGTTAAGTGAAGTATGACCCTTTCACTACTGAGATTTGGTGACTCATTGGCTATTGAATTGAAGTGATCATGCAGTTGTAGGTACTTGAGGCACATGCCACAGAAAGTAGGTACAGGACCCAGAGATGAACGTTAAGTGCACAGAAAAATCCCCCCCCGCAAAAGTGCTTTATGTCAGACTGATGTATTTATTGAAGAAGCAAGCCCAGTATTCCTCTGCTATTCCTAGCATCAGCTTCCCTTCCAGGTTCATAGAAATGACTGTACATGTTAACTGATGCTATTTTACTGGATTTCAATACCAATTTGAAAAAGAGATAATGCAATTCACTCTGTGGTGCACAGTTCTACGAGATTTGATGCACGGCAGTTTCAGCACTCCCTGAATTCCCTCACACTGCCCCTTTGTAGCCAACCCCGACTCCACTCACAGCCCCGGCCACCACTGATCTGCTCTTCTTCCTTATAATCTTTCTTTTCCAGAATGTCATATAAATTGACTCACACAGTATGAATGTAGCCTTTTGGGTCTGGCTTCTTTCACTTAGCAAAACGTATTTGAGATTCATCCCTGTTGTTCTGTGAATCGGTTTAACTGCATCATGTACCACAGTTTGCTTACCAAATGGAAAACATCTGGGTTGCATCCAGGTTTGGGTGACTACGCATAAAGCTGCTACAACCATTTATGTATAGGTTTTTATGGAAACCTAAATTTTTATTTTTCCTGTATAAATATCAAGGAGTAAAATTGCTGGGTCACGTGGTAAGCGTACGTTGAACTTTATAGGAAACTGACAGCATTGATTTGCATTCCCATCAGCATATATGAGCCTTCCTACTGCTCCACATCCTCACCATCTTTTGGTTTTATCAGTTTTTATTTGTTTGTTTTAACCATTCTAATAGGCAGAGGGTGGTAAGGGTATCTCTTTAAATAATTCCAAAGAAAAATGACTTAGCTAATTTTTGCACGATTACCCAGGCTTGATTCTGAGAGAAAGCTTAACTCAAAGAGATGTCTCAAATGACTACTTATCATTCCATAATAATGGCTGCAGTTTTACCCTAAACTAGCTTTCAGGATACTGGTCTTTAGAAATACTTCCTCATTTCAAATAGCACTTAACTAGTGATCAAAGTCAAGGATTTAATTCTCTAATGGCCAAGTACCACCTCTTTGCCCTTTGGCAAGCCCTGAAGACCGTCTTCTATTTGAAAAGTCATTCTTTTCGGTATCAGGAGCATTAGGAAGACCTGTCAGTAGTTCATGGGAAAACCGGTCCATTACCATATTTGGAAAAATAAACTCAGTGTTACCTTTCCATCCATGCTTAGCATCTTCTTAATACATGAAGAGCAGCAGCATTCAAAATGAGAATGGTCGAAGGCTGAGAAAATGGAACATGTTTGAAGTGCCAAACATGATCACAAGGCTTTTAGGGCACTGAAATTTCCATCCAGCACAATTCACTGAATACTATCCAGTCAATGCCACATGAATTTCCCTTCAGTTCTTTTTTCAATAAGGCCTATCTCAATTAAGTCGTTTGCTCCCAGCTTTGAACTTCTAAGGCAAAAGGGAAAGATAAAAATCTGTGGGTTCCTTTTGTAACAAGTTATGTTCTTTCTCAATGAATTTTCCATGACATCTGTTTAGGAAAATCTCTGAATATACCAAAATGAGATAATGATGGGGTTTTATATTTATCAAAGGCTGCCTTTACCCCCATGCACAAATGAGCTAACTCCCCGTTGCATGGAAAGACACTTTTGCGTGCCCAAGGCACAGTGGCTGAAGGGGGATGGATCTAAAGAAGGGAAGCTGGTTCTGGTGAGAAGGACCTCCCTGAATCCTCACCAAAACCTGGGGTCACCTGAACTCGGCGTTTCTGGCATTTTTATCAATGCGTTTCCCTGTTACTTTTGATATTTGCTTGCCTTACTTCTGTTTTCAGTTTGGGCTCGAAAATAAATTTTAAGAAAGTCCTTGACAATCAGGTATTTTCAGAGGAGGACGCTCATGATTCAGGAAGATGAGATATTTTTTCCTTTTGAATGTTTCATAATGGGTCCCAAGTAGTCGCAGATTCAGGGGGAGCTCGTCTCCACCCGTGGGAATGAGCAGAGGAGTCTGACAGGGAAGAGCTCTCTGTCTGGCACTCTGGGAACAAAGCAGTGGTTTTGAACAGACGTGAGCTTTGCTCTCGTGATGTTTTCAAGTGCTACTTAATTTTTATTGTGATTATTCAGCGGAATCAAATTCATGTCCTTCCTCATGGCCGCCATAGCAGGAAATGATTTGATCTTAATTTTAACCATGAAGTCTCTGGAAATGCAAATTTGTAGTCCTGACCACTGGTAATATTTTGAGACAGTGACGCGTGGCTTTCTCTCATCCCTGTTTAAGAAGAGACTATATCTAAGAGTGACTTCAGGCTCTGTTTCATCCAACTCCTCCTGAGAATAAAGTTCATTTTTTTCCCCTCAGTCTGTTCTGCACAATGCCACTGAGGGTACTCAGGGGGTGCCCTGTATTTGCTTCTCAAATCCTCTAGGTGTTCTCATGTACTCCATCACCCTCAATGTCCTCCTTCTGTTGGGAAGGCCCAGCACATCTAAACCTATGTCTCATGTCCTGACAGTTTCACCTTTCATTCTGTCTTGAATTTCTAACTGCCTATTGGACCTGAAGGTTTGTATCTTGCTGGTACCGCGAATATTTGTAAAAGCTCTACCATCTGCCCTTAAATTAGTGCCTGCTCCTGATTCACCTCTTCCTGTTCCCGATGCTTCATCACTCCAGGCACTCAGACAGCCAAACTCCTATCTTTTCAATCCTCCCAACATCTAACCCAGAAAATGTCTTTATGCTATGGGTTTTTTTCTCCCCACAAGGTACTCAATATCGTGAAGTGATATTTCACGCATTCAGATATTAAGAGCCTCCATTAAGTAAGAGCTTGCCAATTTATCCACATCTCAGCTATCCCAATGGCTACCAGACAAATTTGCCTAAAATTCTACATTAAAAGCTATTTTTCATCCAAAAATCTAAATGGCTCCATTGGACTGTCCAGTAAAGTCCAACGTGCTAAGAATGTTATTCAAGGCTCAATAAAGATTGACCTGTACTTTTTCAAGACCTGTACTTGTATCTTGCTGTTTCCTTATATACACCCTACAACACCTCCTAAATGTTTGCTTTTGAGCCTGCGGAATGGCTTATCTTTGATTGCCACAACTTTGTCCATATTCTCTCCACCTAGAATCATTGCTCAACTTATTTCTCTATTGAAATCTATCTTTCCCTTTAGAACTTGTTCTCAGCTTCAGTATACATTAGAATAAACCAAAGTCATTACTAAAAATTCAGATTTCCTTGTCCAATCTCAGAATTCTGATTTAATAGATCTAAGATGGGACCCAGGAATCCATATTTCTAACAAAGTCATCCAAGTGATTCTCACATGGATGGTCTTGGGATCAGAAAACTCTGGGAAACAATGCAAAGGCCTGAAAGGGAATACATCAAGACTTCTCTGCGGTCACTTGTTGAAAAGATTTCACTTTCATTACAATATGCCAAGCATTTTGACTGTATCTGCAAAGGAGTGAGTTCAGTGTCAGACAGCAGCCTGAATTAGCAGTCTGATTCTATCACTGTCTAATTCTACGGCCTTGGGCAAATCACTTAACATCTGTGGACTTCTTTTCTAATATGTAGAAGGGGGCACATAATAGTACTCACCTCATAACATTGTTTTGACCTACGTGAAACGCTTGGTCCAGGTTCTGACACATGAGAAACAATTACATTAGCTATTATTGCCCTTCCTACCATGGTTCCTGGACACATGAGACTTTTGATGGCTTTGGCGTCCCAGCCTCCCCTTTTACCCACCGCCAAGCATCAGGTTTATTTGTGAAGATGGCCTTTCTCTTTAAGAGATCATAGGTTCCGCAAAAGCACTGCTCATATATACAGGCTGAACATGAAACCAAGAAAAAGCTCGGGAACTAGTTTACTGCATTCTGCTTATGTTATCACCCCACACGTTACTCACTGAATACAGCAGATGTTCAAAAACTGTTTTGAATGGGTCAATTCAGAAGTTTGGTGAAAATGAGTTCTTAGGACTTAAATGTATTTCGAGCACGTTAAACTTAAGGGAACCCATTAGAGAACCTTGAAACTGTACAGATCACAGTTACGATGCAGGCAACCTTGTTGCTTTTGGATGTTAACGTTTCAGAAGATGAAAATGAAGCTTAGAGAGGTAACGGGCTCATTTTTTCCACCCTCAGCTGGTGGCAGAGTGGGGACTGGAGCACGAGCCTCCGGAGTCTGGATGCAGCACTGCACCCCTGGTGCCTCGGCCACGGCGGCTGCCAGAGCCTTGCAGCCAAGGCTTCAAAAATAGGAATGACGAATCAGTGCAAGTCCTCCGAAGATGTTTATGGGCAGAATGTGACATGTGCATTTACTATTCTGAGCAACTGAGTTTTGTAGAGGTAAGTAAACACAAGAATTCCCTCTAAAACGCCTTCATGGAAAATTCCATAGGGCCCAACGTACAGAGCATAGCTTCCAACTAAGGATGTCTCTGAAGAGGACCAGAGCCAGGTCCTCGCTCCTGTTAAACGTGGAATGCTCTGTCTAGAGAGTGGCAGGTCTTTGGTCCTGACGGGCTGTGCCCTACTTTTATAGTTGTACAGGAAGTAGACGGAGAGAAAGGAACTCTGAGACCCGTGAGCTGGCGAGCAAACAAGCAAAATGACTCTATGTCTAGAAATGGACCAAAGTCTTCGGTCCATCCAGGATATCTTGTGTCTGTAATGTCAAAACTAATAGGAGAAAAGAATGTAGACATCGCCCAGAAGTCTGGCAGCTGTTGACTTCCTATTTGAAACTATGATAACTCATATCTGTGTGATGAGAACAGCTGCCTGAGACATCTCAGGGGTATCTCATTGATCAGACACCACTGAGCAAATATTGACACCAGAAACAGTCCTGTAACCCCGTCCTAACAAAACTTCAAAATTATTGATTGAATTTCACATAGTTTCCCAATTTTTTATCCACAATGCAATATTGGATAGCCAGCCAAATTTCCTTTTAATTATCTTTAAAGATCAAACACTTCACGCTTCCACAATCTCACATATTTTTACTTAGATTGTCCTTTAGAGTGCCTATTTCTCATTTTAGCTTGATCCAATATTCATATTTATTTTCTTTTTCTAATATGTTACAATAATTCTTTAATATTAAAACCTTTGCTTCTGCCTTGCTTCTTCCACCAAAGGAAGATGTGGATTATGACATTATTAAACAGAAATTAGCACTGAGATCCTGCTGAAAACATACACATTTTGCTTTCCCCTCCTTCCCATATCTGTCTCCTGGATAAGGGTAAGGGAAAAAGCAGAAAATCAATGCTCTGATCTCTTCTGAAACAGGCAATATTTATCATCTCAAGCCTCTAGGAAGATTTTCCAGGAGACACGGACCATCACATTGGCTCTCCTTACTTGGAGAGCTCTAGGAGGCAGAGGAAGCCCCTCAAGATACACTGAACGATCAAACGAGGAAAAGGCCACATTCATCGGCAACTGGTCATTTTTTTTCTCATTCATTCAACGACAATTTCTGATTACCTCTTATGCACAAACCCCTGAGCTCATAAAACTTAAATGCTTCGGGTGATATATCTACCAGCATGCCAGCAAGAAAAAATGTCACACTCACTATATAGTAAGTTGAGGAAGATTTAATAAAAAAACTATTGGTAAAATTGTGGGGAGGGCTCAGAGAAACTCCACACACACACGCACATGCATGCACTCACACATGCACATGCACATGTACATGCATGCACATGCCCACATACATGTACGTGCACACATGCACATACACACACACAAGCACACGCACACACTTATGGTAGCATCCCAGGGATAGTGACATCCAAAGTGTTATCATCTTGCCTAATGGACGACGTATGAGAAAAGTCACTGAATCCTGATAGGAGCATCCTATGAGGAACCGCCATGAGAAGAAGATAATGTTTGCGTGGGGGTGGAGGTGGGGGAACAAGAAGCCTAAGCTGCTCCCCTAAGAGAGGGGGGTCGGGGATACATGAAATGATTTCACTCTTCTTATCTCTTCACTCCTGCTGTGGCCTCCCACTGACTGAACACCACTGGAATTCAGGGGACTTGATGGAAACTATACAGGTCCCAGGTTACCGAGCAAGATGGAGAATGATTACAGAAGGGCAATCACAAGATAACTGGCCCATATGGCAACGCTCACTGTGACTTCCCGACCTCGCTGAAACATCACAAGTGAAAAGAAACTTCACCTTGTTTTAGAGGAGAATAGTAAGATCCGACTCCCAGTGTTGGCTGATAAGTAGAAAACTCTGTATATCTGCACTTTGCAGGGACATGGCATGTTCTATTTTTATATCACGTGCTCGTTTCTACAGTAGGATCTGTTAAAAAAAAAAGGGGAGGGTGGTCAATGCTGAAAGTCTGTATTCTAGGAGATGAAGAAATGCTCTGATGTGTATATTTAACATCGAGAGACCTGAAACTGAATAGTTTGGTGGACAGACTCTGAGGCAGCCTCATGACCCTTGCGTTCAGGTGTTCACATCTTTGTGAAAACTGCTCCCCGTGGGCGTAAGCGGGACTAGCGCCTTGTTTCTAATCAGAGAAAACGCAAAGGGGTGAACTCTGCCAACAACCTGAGCGGGGCTAGTAGCAGATCCGGTGGAGCCTTTAGATGAGAGGCCAGCTGTGGCTGACATCTGGATTATAGCTTTCCAGAGAACCCAGATAAGCCAGGCCCAGACTCCCATGAGATATAAACGTGTGTTGTTTTGAGCCGCAAAGTGTGTGGTAAACGCTTCCGCAGCAATAGAAAACAAACATAAATCAGTATTTCATGTTTCCACAATGTGCTGTTTAAAAGCTCCTTAGAATATTCTCCCAAATTCCCTACAACTTGAGCCTTGTGGCCCCGTCTTCCTTTTAGTCAATATCAATGCAGGGCTCACCATTTACAAACTATTCTCGTAAGTATTAAATCAACTGTTCATGGAGACAAGCTGATGATATTAGTCTCAGAAAGAGACAAGGAGTCTGTGAGGTATGAATCGACTTACCCATGATGAGCCAACTAATAAACGTTAAATTTTAGGTTTGGTCCTAGGACCTTGACTACAAATGTGAAGCTAGTCCACCCTACCGTTTCACTTTTCTTAATTTAGTCTTAGATAAGTAAAACACAGTGTAAATGAGTCAGGCTCTCAATCCTTACAAGGACCAGATATATTTACTCTGTCCCCCATGATGGCAAAATGTCTTTCCTTTACCTCAAAAATGTATGTGTTACTGTCCCCAAGATGAAAAATGTGTGCTAGTAGGAAAAAAAACCCCATGGAAAATCCAAAGGCGGCCTCCTGCCCATCAAAACATCCTTCCCTAAAATCAGGTTTGGAATCGCACATAGGAGTGTTATCAGCAGCAACTGCAAAGGCATAAAACCAACACTTAGGCATTTTTTATAACGTCTACCCAGGCTCAATTTTTTATTCCTTAAATAGCCAAAAATAAAAGGGCTTTGGCAAAACACTTCCTGATGAAGGCCTTATTAGTAACCAAAGCAGATGGCAACGTTAGCTAACAGAATTTTTTTTCTTAACTGTTCTCTGTCGACAGAAACGTTTGGAAGTGACGCAAAGGACTTACAGTTCCCCTCTTTGTGAATGGCCAGTGGTGGGGTTCTATCTGTGAGGTCTGCTGCTGGTTTGATCCAAAGGCCAGCGAATGGGGCACATGACAGTCTCTTCTGAAGTGGAGCAAAGCGGTTTCTACAGAGATCAAAGGCACCAGCGCGACAAGCCATCAAAGTGGGCACCTGTAATAATATAAATGATGAAAGAGGTCCCGCCCTTGTGTTTCACATTTGTCCATTTGAATAGTGGTCATTAACAATTTCCCCATATTTGCTCTTTACTTAAACCTATTAGAATCACTGAAGCTGTGGGAGCTTCAGAATAATTGTATAACAAATACAGGATTGCTTAATGTTTGCCAAACATTTAATAACCTTCTAGAAAATATCCTGCTTTAGTTCAGCTCAGCATTTGGCCCAAGATGAGAGGGCTTTGTTTGACTGTTGGTTGCTTATTTTTCTGAACCTACACTTTAAATGACACAGGTTTGGAAGTCAATGTGATTCAACCTTGGAACGTTCTTGCTGTGTGTCTGTGTCTTTTATCAGGCCCCTTGATTAGAAGGAGTAGAGAAAGGAGTCTTGTTTTGTTCCCTCTCTCCCTGTTATTATATTCATTATGAATCTTTCCTTTTCTTTCCGCCAATTAGGACCTGTCCCAATATGGCGGGACCTCCCGTGCACTAGCGCTACTCACATGTACGGCTCTTCCCAGAAATCACTGGTCTTGAAATTCAATCCCCCCTTTTTTTAATAATAAAAAACCCCCACAGTTCCGCTGAGTTCCAAGGCATTTATATTTAGAGTTTGCTTGACTTAAGGATTTATTAACAAGAGAAAAACGAGCGATTCCATTTTCACCCTTACCTAAACACACAGGCTCACTGGGTGCCAGAATATTGGAAATACATTGTCATTGTTTGTTGTCCTGCAGAGAAACTTCTGATCATAGTGTCAGTTCAGGAGAATCAAGCAGAGATGGACGGTATGGATTTGGGCTCTAATGCTGGCTCCATCATTTACTAGCTATACGGGTTTCAATATATTAAGTAACCTCTTTAAGTCTATTTCCTAATCTGTAACATAATCATAATAACATGGCCTCCTGAGGCTATTGGAAGCAGTGAACAGATAGTATACCCCAGCCTGTGGGACACGGGGGGTCCTGTTACTTCAGAACTGCAAACTTCATGTTTTCCGTGACTGCCTCGTTCAGTTGCGCCATCAAGTCCCTTTGGTTTGCCCTTGTTCTCATTTGATGAGCTCCACGCTAAACACGTGGGAGTCCTATCTACATACTACCAAGGAGATGTGAAGAGCTCAACAAGTGCCAGTTAATTCTGGTCCTAAATTTTCTTTGGAACTTAGGTTTCTCTTTATTGACCTCACTACTTTTAACTTCAAAATAATATTGAGGATTGTTATCAGGTAGCAGAGCAATTTGACCCACAACTTGCTCATTCTTGAAGAGTGTTTCTACAGAGCCCCTGATACATAGGGCATTCAGTGCGTGTTTGTTCGTGAAATGAAAAAATAACTGAAATGATGACATTTAGTTAATAATTATGGTGACCGGTACATTAGGTACATTAAATCTTCCATTAAAAGTGTCTCACAATTAATCATTTCTATTTAAATTAAATTCTCTAGCCTTCTTTTTAAAACTTTTATGACCTAAAGGTCAACGAATTGGCAACACGAGGACATTTTTTGCTGTCGCTGTTGCAATTTAGGAAGAACTGACATATCTAAAGAATGAACTTGTTATACCTTTCCACTCATTTAGATCTTTATTATCTGTCAGTAAAGTTTTATATTTGTTCTTACACATCGTTTTATTTATTCTTGGGAACTTTATACTTTTGCTTAACTCGTAAAATAGTATTTGTTAAACATACTTTTCATTTTGGAACAATTTTAAATCTTTGGAAGAGTTACAAAGACAGTACAGAGAGTTCCCACACACGTCTCAGGTTCAGTTTCCCCGAATGTTATCATCTTACATTTCTGTGGTGCATTTGTCAAAACTAAGAAACCAACATGGGGACATTACTATTAACTAAACTCCAGGCTTTATTCAGATTTCAGCAGGGTTTTGTTTGTTCTTCTTTTTTCTACTTATGTTTTTGTTTTGTTCCAGGATCTCATCTAGGATCCCACATTGTCTTTAGCTGTCATATCTCTTTAGTGGCCTCTGGTCTGTGACAGTTTTTCAGACATTCCTTGTTTTTCACGACCTCCACTGTTCTGAGGAGTTCTGGACCAGCATGTTGTAAAATGTTCTGGAGTTTGAGTTTTACTGATATTTTTCTCATACTTAGACCGAGGCTACCAGTTTTGAAAAGAGCCACAGAGATAAAAAGTGTCCTCATCATCACATAATGTCAGTGGGTCCATGGACTCCACATGGCATCACCATGATGTTAACCTTGATCATCTAGCCAAGGAAGTGTAACGTTAATGTATTGCCCTTTCCAGATTCTATTCTTTGGAAGTGAGTCTATAAGATTCACCTCCTGGATAGGGGGGATCATCTACATCTGATATTTGGAATTATTTTTTAAGGATAATTTATCTTTTCTCCTCCATTTATTTATTTTTCTATCATTTATTTATACCAGAATGGATTAATGTATATTTATTTTATACTTTGGGCTATAATCTATGTTACTTATTTTGTTGCTCAAATTGTTTTAGTTTCAGCCATTAACTATTTAATCACTTGCTTTTCTTTATGAAGCTGTTCTATGGGTGTAGTCATATCTCATTGTGATTAATTTGTATTTCCGTAATAGCTAATGATGATAAATATCTCTTCATGTGTTCATTTGCCATCTATATTTCCCCTTTGATAAAATTTCTGTTCATTTCATTTGCACATTTTGTAATTGAATTACTTTTCTCCCCTGTTTTTAATGTTGGGGTTTGAGAGTTATTTATACATTCTAAATACAAGTCCTAAGTTGGGTACTGTGATTTGCAAATATTTTCTTCCACTCTTTAGATGAACTTTACCTCCTCTTAATATGGTCTTTCATAGAAAAAAGAGCTTTTAATTTTTATGAAGTCCAATAAACAATTATTTTCTTTTACAGGTCATGCTTTTGGTGTCATGTCTAAGAATTCTTCAGCTTGCCCTAAATCCTGAAAATATTGCCCTATGTTTTATTCTCAAAGTTTTGTAGTTTTACACTTAAATCCATGATCCACTTTGAATTTATTTTTGTAGAAAGTAATATATTTAGGTTGAGATTCATTTATTTGCCTTTGAAGGACCAATAGATTTAGCACCATGTATTGAAAAGACTGTCCTACCATTGAATTGCTTTTGTAACTTTTTCTTTTCTTTTCATTAGTTTCAGGTGTACAAAACAATGTAATAGACATTTACACCTCTCACAAAGTGATAATCCCCCTCCCCCATCTACTACCCCTCTGATATTGTATATAGCTGTTACAATTCCATTGACCCTATTTCCCATGCTGTACTCCATGTCCCATGACTATATATATATATATATATATATATATATATATATATAATATTTAATTATAGTTGATATTCCATATTATTCAGCTTCAGGTGTACAGCATAATGGTCTGACATCTACACAGTCCATCAGGTGGTCTCCCTAATAAGACAGGGGCCCATCTGACCCCCTACAGAATCTTTACAACATTAGTGATTATATTCCCCAAACTGTATTTTATATCCCCGTGGCTATATTGTGATTACTAAATTGTACTTTTTAATCCCTTTACCTTTCCCTCATCCCCACCACCCTCCCACCTAGCAACCCTCAGCTGTTGTTGTTTTTTCCTATATCTCTGAGTCTGTTTTGTTTGTTCGTTTATTCTGTTCTTCAGATTCCACATATAAGTGAGATCACATGGTATTTGTCTTTCTCCATCTGACTTATTTCAGTTAGCATAATAGTCTCTAGGTCCATCCATGCCATTGCAAATGCTCAACATCACTAATCGTTAGAGAAATGCAAATAAGAACCACAATGAGATACCACCTGACTCCAGTCAGAATGGATATCATAAAAAAATCAACAAACGAGTGTTGGCAAGGATGTGGAAAAAAGGGAACCCTTGTGCACTGTTGGTGGGATTGCAAATTGGTGCAGCTACTATAGAAAACAGTATGGAGGTACCTCAAAAAATTGAAAATGGAACGACCTATGACCCAGCAATTCCACTCCTGGGAATCCAAAGAAATCCAAAACACTAATTCAAAAAAATATATGCTTTTGTAACTTTTTCAAAACTCAGTTGGGCATATCTGTCTACTTCTGGGTTCTCTCTTCCATTCCATTGATCTAAGTGTCTATGCCTCCATCAATCCCACACTCTCTTATTATTGTAACCATATAAGAAGTCTTAATTTTAGGTAGAATGATTCCTTTCACTTTATTCTTTTTCAAAACTATTTTAGCTATTTCTGGACCCGTGCTTTGCCATATAAATTTTAGAATTAGCTTCTCTTCTCTATATTTATAAAATATTGCTGCAATTTTTATATAAATGGCACTAACCCTATAGATCAAATTGGGGAAAATTGACATTTTTACTATATTGAGTCTTTCTATCCATGAGACATGATTGTCTCTCCATTTATTTAGATATTCTTTGATTATTTTTTTCATCAGTGTTTTATCATTTTCAGGATATGGGTCCTGTAAATATATTGTTAGATTTATACATAATTATTCCTTTTTGGGGGGGGTGATTATCAATAACCTTGCATTTTTTTATTTTAGTTTCCACTTATTCATTGCAAGTATATAAAAATATACTCGATTTTTGTGTGTTGATTTTGTATCCTGTGATGTTGATAAACTCATTTATTAGTACTAGGGGTTTTTTGTCGATCCTTGGGCATTTTCCATGTATAAAATCATGTCATTTGGAAATAGGGACAGTTTTATTTTTTCCTCTCCAATCTGTATGCTTTTTATTTCTTTTTGTGCCTTATTGCACTGGCTACAATTACTATCAGTCTGCTGAGTAACAGTGATGAGAGCAAAGACTCTTGTCTTGTTCCTGAGCTTGGTGGAAACTCATTCAGCAATCCACCAGTAAGTATGATGCTAGCTGGGTTTTTTTGTTGTTGTTGTTTGTTTGTTTTGGGGGGAAGGCGGATATGCTGTTTATCAAACTGTGGATCTTCCCCTCTATTTCTTGTTTTCCAAGAGAGGTTTTAAATACATATGTTATAAATGCGTTTCAAATTTTATCATGTTTGATCTCTACCAATTGATATGATCACGTGATTTTTCTTTAGCCTGTTGGCTGATATAGTAGGTTACACTAATTGAATTTCAAATATTTACCTCACACTGCATAACCTGAATAAATCCTTTTTGGCTGTGGTATATAACTGATTTTAAATATTGCTGGATTTGAGTTGCTTATATTTCGTTTAGGAATTTTATGTCTAAGTTCAGTGAGATACTGGTCTATAGCTTTTTTTTCCCTGTACCGCCTTTGTCTATTTGTGAAATCAAGGTAATTTTGGCCTCATGAAAGGAGTTGAAAAGTGTTTCTTCAGGTTCTGTTTTCCAGATGAGGTTGTGTAGAATCTCGCTAACTCTTCTTTAAATGTTTGAGAGAACTCTAAACATTGGAGTGACCTGGATCTCAGTCATTGAATTCTGATTCTTTTCTATCTACAGTCTATCCTTAGAAAATTTAATTTTAGTCCCTTTAAAATACCTTCCGCTCTCCAATAAATCTTAAAATTATATCTCCAACTAGGACTGCTCTACTGAGCTCCAAACTTACATATACAACTTTCCCATTTGATATCTCCACCACAATCAAAATAGAACTTTCAATTCCTGCCCACTGAACTCAAATAGCCTATTCCTTCCCAGATAGAAAAACAGTACCTCACTAAATCACCCTACCTCCATTTGACCAAGCCAAAACTGTCTCGGGACTTCTCTCATACTCTCAAAAACCATATCCAGTTTACTCTCTAATTCTGCTAGCCCTATCTTCAAAATACATCTTGAATTCAAACATTTTTCATAATCTCCACCATGACCATTCCTCATACAAGCCACTATTATTTCTTCCCTGAGAATCCCAACTGGTCTCTCTCTTGCTACTCTCCATACTCCCGACGGATAATTTCACACAGCAGCCAGAGTGACATCTTCAAAATATAAATCAGACCACATCAACTCTTCTTTTTAAAATCCTCTAATGGCATTCCACTGCACTTCAAATAAATGAAAACTTCCTAACTCACAGAGTAATTTATTTACATAAACTAGTCACTGGCCTTATTTTCAACCGGCCCCTAGGTTAGGTCGCCATAACCAAGTACCACAGACTAGATGGCTTGAACAACAGAAATGTATTTTCTCACAATTCTGGAGGCTGGAAGTCCAAGAACAAGGCGTTGGCAGGTTTGGTTTCTAGTGAGGTCTTTTTTCCTGCCTTGCAGACGGCTGCCTTCTCACTGTGTCCTCACATGAAGTTTTCTGTGTGCATGTGTGGAAAGAGAGAGATATCTGGTGTCTTTTTCTCTTCTTATAAGGATACACTTCTGTCATATTAGGGCCCTGTCCTTATGACCTCAACTAACTTTAATTACTTCCTTAAGGCCATAATAAAGTCACTTTGGGTGTTAGAGCTTCAACATATGAATTTGGGGTCAGGGACACAATTCAGTGCATAATAGTATCACACCCTAAAATCTAGAGCTACTAGGTTTTCTTCTACAAATAAAGGACACCAACCTCATTCCTAACATAAGGTCATCATTGCAATTCCCTTCATCTGAAATGTTCTTCTCCTAAGTCTACATATTTGGATGACTCTTATCGTTCATGTCTAAGCTCAAATGTGACCTCTCCAGAGAGCCACGCCCTAACAACTCAATCTAAAATCTCCTCTACATCTTGGTCATTACTTCCTAATCTATTACCCTGTTTAATTTTCTTTATGGAACTTATCACTATCTAAATTATCTTTTTTTTATTGGTTTAATTTCTTACTGTCCCTCTCCTCTTATCCTACACTAGAATAGAAGCTCCATGAGTTTTTATAGTTCACCAATGTATTTTTGGTTCTTAGGATACTTCCAGGGACATATCAAACTACTAAAAAAAATTGTTGAATGTTGAATGAATGGATTGGATTCAGTCAAGGCTAGGAGATTGCATGGGACCTATTCCATGAGGGGACTCTAGTGTGATAGTTTCAAAAGATGAGCACTGGGTAAAAAGCTCTGTCCTATTTTCATATTTTCTAAAGAATCGGCCATAATCATCTTATAATTTAACGATTACAGAGAAACCATTTAAGGGCTTTGTATTCCTATGCCCTATGGTGTGGGGTAAAAAATTTAGCAATACTAACCACCAACATCCTCTTTAGTTTCTCAGATCAAAAATGAGGGCAAATGAGACAATTTAGTCTTCTGGTTCTTCTTTTCTACCTTATCACCCAAAAGTGGCCAATGGATGTTGATCTCCATGTATACAATGTAAACACTGCTAATGAAAGGAGAAAACAGGGAGTATATATATACAAGTGGACACTTTGGTCAATGTTGCTCAAGCAGTAGTTCACCGTAATCAGAAGTGTCTGGACGCTGATGGTAACCACTTTGAGCACCTCTTGTAACTGCAGAAGTCAAACGTGACTTGTATTCACCTTTTGTTATTGGTATATAGAGAGTATCACAATATGTATCACAATTTTAATACAGTTTTCCTCTCTTGAAATGTGTACACATATTTTTGGCACCCTGCATGTGTGTGTGTATCTTCAGAACGGACTTGTATTCCTTACCAACACAATTTCTTTTACTGTGAATTTTATGGTTACTAACCTACGCAAATGAACATACTTCGACTTGTTAGTACTCTCCTTACATTTGGCTTCCCTTTCACGCCAATACAGTATTAATGGATGAAATTTGTTCCAAGTTAAGGAGATGGGGTTTCAAGTTTTGGACAAAGTAGAGATTCATAGGGAATTTACATCTTTCAGAGTTATTACATATTTAAGGACTTGTAAAGAGCAAAGTATTACATTTAGGATGAAGTCAAGAAATAGTCTTAGGTCTATGACTGTGTAAACTTTTCTTATTCTCCATTACAGATTTGAACTTTTAAGAGATCACTAACATAAGAGCTTTGGTACAAATGTCAGTGTTTTCTTGAAAAACATCTGATCAGAAACACTGAGGAAAGGTGCAGTGACTTTATTGGATGGTTATTTTTAGGTTATCAAACTCTTGAATCATGCCGTCTAAAAGGAATTTCAATCTGTAGAGACTTCAGGGAAGAGATAAAATTCAGAAACATCTGCTTCAGCCAGTAAATTCTCCCGAATTCTGAAAACCCAAATAATTAATCTGTGGGCGAAATTCCATGTTCACGTATCTTTGATTTCAAATATATATTAATTATAACACTTGGGAGATTACAAAGAAGGGAACTTGGCCCAGAAAAAGCTCCTGCATTAAGTCAACATTCTTTCTCAGATTGAAACTTGGTCCATGTTCCCGAGTAAAGCACCCAGGACAATATAGGTCATTTTAAGATTTCCTAAAATCAAGAGATCTTTTGCATGATACATTCCCCCAAAGTGAATAATTGTTGGCCTCCAGAGCCAGATTTTTCGAGGATGACTTTTTCTAACACATCATAAAAATGCAACCCCATCTTCTTACTTACCTTCAGTACCTTTCTTGTCAGATTCATGGCTTTGTTTTCAATACATTGCTGTCTTGATTACTTCTCTGAGTGAGCTCTCTCAACAAGATCAATATACCTGTAGCATGGAAAAGGGAGAGAAAAAAAAAGGTGTGGGAGAGGAAGATGGAAAACCTGTCCCAATGAGGCACTTGTTGGCTAGCTCTTGGAGACAGCTGCACATAAGATCGTCCTACCAGCAAATATATTTAAAAGTAGTGATATGATTACACTTGAAGCTAGCCCAGCAACATACTCTTCCCCAACTAAGATCTGAGATGCCCTGGGTGATGTGCAGAAGGCAAAAATGGTTTCTATCAGTACTAAACAGGCAGCCCCATATTAAAACCACTTTTCAAAATATACGCATCTTGCAAGAGTTATGATGGAGAAGAAAATTGTTTTGAAGCTAATCCTTAGCTTCTCTTAGGGGACCAATCAAAGAGCTTAGAGACTTGTATATGAAAGACACAAAAAGATATAGATATACATATATACTAAATACATATTAAATATGTATCTATATATTATAGCTATATAAGACTAAAATAATATAGTGTATATTATATATGTAGTATATACTATAAATATATATCTAGCATATATCTATATAGGATTATTAGATATATATAAAATCCTAGATATATATAACATCCTAAATTACTTCTTAAGCCTTAGACGTATTAAAGTTGTTTTGCTTGTTTGTTTTTGCCAAGATTTACAGCAATGGTTCTCAACCAAGGGCAATGTGTCCTCCAGGGGTCATCGGGCAATGTCTGGAGACATTTTTGGTTGTTATAATTGAGTGGGGGTGCTAACTGGCATCTAATTGGTAAAGGCCAAGGATGCTACTAAACATTCCATAATGCACAGGACATTCCCCTCCCTGCTGTAAAGAATTACCTGACCCAAACTGTCAAGAGAGCCAAGGTTGAGAAAGCCTGATTTAGAACGATAATTTGGGAAAGCATACAATGAACTTGTAAGAAGTCTCAGGTCTATGACTGGGTTTATTTGGGGAAACACATCAGATACCAGCAGCTGAAAGAGGACATTCTTGGCATCTCACTTCTCTAACAGATCAGTCAATACATTCCAGTGTTCCCATTGCCACATCATAAAAGATATGCTTATTTGTTTCCTTTCCTGGATGAATGAGAATGAGAAAGTTGCAAGCTGTCTCAATAATTTCCAGAGGATCTCAGTATCTAGGGCATTATACCCTGAGTCTGAGAAAAATCGGCAAACGTTTCAGGAAATTTCCCTTTTTTGGCAGAACAGAAAGGTTACAAACGAATTCCCTTTCAAATTGATATTTAAGGGCATTTTATGAGTCCTTTGGATGTCTCTTCAAGTCTTGCTGCAGTTGCTGTGTTGAAAAGTTGTAAACTCAGGTGCAATAAAGCTGACATTATTTTTAATTGTTTCCTCTCAGCATTATTACATATGTGTGTGGGAGGGTGGGTGGGTGGGGGGAGCAGCATAGCAAATCAGGATTTACAGTTCCAAACAGCTTTCATACTGTCATAAGTCTATATTCTAAGGTGTTTCTGCATTGAGAGAAAATATACTAGTGGAGAAATATGAGGGAAGAAAAACTAAAAACTACCAGATGTTCTTGAAAGCTTGGAACGGATCATTTGTATCCTTTGTAACTTCGCTGCTTCCAGGTACTATTATCCATGTGGAAGACAAGGCCAGAAGAGCTAGTCTCCAACTCGGAAGGTCAATGTTAACCTCACCACATCCAGGACATCTGAACACTGAGGATCCATAAAGAATGGTTCCAGGAACTCATCCAATTTGATCTGCTTCTCCAAAATTAAAATTTGGATAATTTAAAAAATTAAAAAAATAGAACATGCCAATCCTTATAAATTAGCATGAAAAAAAAAAAAAAGGAAAACCTGAGCTACTTGACACTAAGTATCAGGGGATGATGAACATGACCCTCGTGGGCCAAATATCCCTGAGTACGATGCTTTGTAAATGGACTGTCCTCTGGAAGGGCTGATTTTTGCTGAAAATTGGTTCTCTTGATTCCACCTAGACATTATATACTCTACATGTATATGGTACAAGTGAATTTACTTGATAATAATGACTGCACTCCACTTTTCATTTGTTTGGCTCTATACCAATAGAAATTGGATGAATGATCCATTATCAGCCACTATAACTGGGGTAAGAGTTCAACTATAAATTGAATAAGAAATTATACTGCAGTAATGGATTGGAAATTGGAGAAATTGAGGGATCCGAAACTATGGGAACTGGTATCATGTCTTCTCTGTGTTCATTAAAAAACCAACCAAACAAAACTGCTAGAAAAACATGACATCACGTAAGCAAACATAGTAAATAAAAATGTCCTATTTCTTTAGCATTGTCATGTCTTTCTTTACCTCTGTTTTACCTTTGTATTAAAAAGGATACCTTTTTCCTTGTTTTATCATAAGTGACGTGAGGTTCAGATAATACCATATCTTACAATATGTGAAAAGCATTTTACAATGATTGGTTTATTTGTATTCATATTTCAAAACAGGGCACCAAATAAGCTCCTTTGAAGGTTCAGGGTAACATCAGGTTTACCTTTAAAGGATAATAAAATTTTTTCATTACTGAAATGTAAAGGAATATGAAAGTGAAACTTCCAGTTAGAATTTTTCAGAAACAAAAAGATCATATTCACAGTTATTATTATTTATTTCTGTGGGACCTTTCCTGTAAAATTTGTGTCTTGGTTACTGTATTTAAGCCAACTGAAAAATAACTAGCATAAATTTTGCAAGAACCAGTTATATCAGAGGTGAACAACCTAGTAATGTCTTTCTAGCATGAACTCCATTCAAAGTCTACTTGATTTTTTACCCTATATGTGACCTGTCACTTCTCTCTCAAAAATGTGTCTTTGCTCTCAAGGTATCACCAGGAGCACCAGGTTAAATGTAGGTAAATGGTTCATTCAAAATCCCTTTTCACCCCTGGAAGCACAATCAAGTTCACATATCACGAGCTATTTGGAGACCTGTCATCATCTCTGTATAAGCAAAACATGTCAATCTTGTATTGAAGCATGAGACTAAGAAAGCCTTTTTCTGTAGGCTTTCTAACTAGAGGGGAACAGACCAGGACTTACATAGAGCAACTTGAAAAACATGTTGAGATATACTTGATTGTGCCAAAGACACTGGACGGAAGAATTCACCCACTTATTGGGTTGTAACAAGATAATGAGTAAAGGTCCTCTGGCAAGCCATTGTGAAAAAATAATCAATGCAATATTAATATATACTATGCATGAACATGAAAACAGAGGAACGATCATAGGTACAACAAGCTGCTGAGGTGTCTTTGCTCATGTTATGCTAAAAACGTATCAGGAAGTCCGGCGTCCTTTCCACTTTCAGCCAATGATAATGTTTTTATTTGATTTTTCCATAACAAACTTTCATTAGCCATCTACTATGGTCTCGGCACTTTTGCACACCTCACTAAATTGTCATATCCTCCCTGCCAAGCAGGCATCTGCTTCATCACACAAATGAGGAAGCTGAGGGTCCGACAGGTAAAAGTAACAGGCTGAGTGTGGGGTTAGAACTTCAAGGCTATTGTTCTTTCTACTATTCTACAGCTACTTTCAAACTGGCTAAAATTTACCTCCCTAAATCCTTTGTATTCTTCTTGGGGGATAACATGGTCTGTATATTTATTGAGCTGGTGTATGCAGAGAGAGAGCTGTGACCCTTTAAGATAAATACCTCCTGGTGAAGTACACTGACAAATTAAATATAAGCCTGACCCAGACAGACATCAATGCCAAGTGGAAGAGAATTCACCTTGGTGAGCCCCACCAGATACTTTGCTTCCCAACATCCCTTTACTTTCTGTCCCTATTTCAGAAATGAGAGAACAGATGTTTGGAGAGATTCAGAAATCTGTGGAAGATGAAGCTGTTCATAATTTGGCCCCAGAATTGTATTATTCCAGAGGCTTCTCCTTTCTTTCTACACCAAACCTCTGCCTTGTAAAACTATACAAGGGACACGCTAATGGCCAGATGCCCTGCTCTGGCAGAGCCACTACCTTGCATTCACAGGTCATCCAAGTATCTGGCTGTCTCTCTGGATCTTAGAGTCCTGCTCTTCCTTTGGCCAATCCACAGCGTTTATGCCTGCACCATGAAAATCTTATAAAGTACCTTCCCATTTGTGGAAATGTTGAGGATTTCAACACCTTGACTTCTGCTAATTGGGATTACGGTATGTGTTTACAAAATTTAAGAAGAAAAGGAATTTCTTTGAGTTTACTCATTATTTTCCTGTAGAATTTATTTTTCCCCCCGGAAATCTAGTAGTAGAAGCTGGTTGTTCTTTGAGCAGTCCCCATTACCCTTTTGGTACTTGTTCTTTACCAAGCAACATCCAGTAGGGGCAGTAAGAACAGGACTAAATATTTTCTGTGAAAAGGCTGCTTACTCAGGTTCATATTTTTAAAGACAATACCTTATGCCATTTGAAGCAAAACCATAGTGAAATTTTTCATTTTGTTGTCTTCTTAATGTTCAAGAGACATAAAGACAATCATTGAAAACAAAGTCCAGCCCATCAATGCATATAGCTGTGGCTTAAAATTCTAATAAAAACAATGTTTATCATGTTGGATAAGCTAACATTAATCTCATAAATGTTCTTGATCTAAGCCTAAATAAAAATAAAAGGCCTTCTAGAAAAAAAAAATCCACCCAGCACTAATAGCTCTTCTAAAACACTTTTAATTTTTTCCATCTGGTCACTTCCAAGAAAAACTATTCATGATTTCCAAGTAAAGAAGAATCAAACTAGGTAAGTTCTACTCACAGAATTTCAGAAAGACTACCAGAGGGAATAAAACATGCTCTTAAATTTCAAACACACAAGTTTTTCTCTACCAGCTCTGGCACATTTCATGACCTTATAACTGGGTTCGTGCAGGAGATGGTCCCCCAGAGTGAATGATCACAATGGCTATGCAAAGTCTCAAGTTTTTTTTATGACAGTCTTGACCAAAGTCAAGCTAAGTGTCAGTAAAAAAGATTAATATTTTTGTACAGCTGTTTTTTGATAATATCTAAGCTGTTACTTTGACAAGCACAAATGCCCGAACAGTAAATTATTTCCCTTCTCATTCTCAATTATATCCTTCAGGGAATTAAAGGCGTTTACTTTACACAGAGAAAGAATGCTCCTCTTTGCTTCTCTCCCGTACACTCAAGTGTTGGGAATAAGCAAACAACACGAAATGCTTATCCCAGTACACAATGAAATTCCCCATCTCCAAAACTCTCTTTCGCCTTCCTCCACCCACACATGCAAGTGATGTTATTGCTGTAACAACTAACAGGGTATCAGGTGGAAAGGAAGCCAGAGGACTCTCTTCTTCATAACCAGCGAAGCATCCAGTCCAGTCCAGTCCAGTTGCCAGTTTAGCTACACCTGCCCAGGGTGAAGGCTGCTCCTGGGGTTTCATAGAGAGGGAGACAATGGTAGGCTTCAGTGGGGTCATCCCAATGTCAATAAGCTCACCTCTTTCTCCGACTCTTGTCTAGTGACCTGTTTCCAACTTACTTCCACCAGGTCAAATGTGTAGGTTGCCTTTGACCTCCCAGGGAATTTACTCCATCGAAAGCATAGCTGAAGGATTAAAATCCGTTTACTCTTGTACATTCTTAGAGTAAAATAAAGTACTAGCCTCCTCTTTATTGCTACACATTGTGAGCTACAGTTCTACTTCTCCAGGTCTCTGCCTTGGCCTGTTGTTCATACAGGCCTACTGCTTTCCCACATCTCAGCTGGGACCACAGGTAGAAACCAGGTGCTCAGGAGCAGAAATTCATGGTGTGGGAAGAAAGAGAAAGGTGGTCAAATGCCCTGAGGGCTGGTTCCCATTTCTCTTCACAGGCACTGGCTGACAAGCCTGTCACAGGAACATCCTTGGCCCCAAACAAACGTTTGTTTTTTTGTTTTTTGAAGCTTGAGGGGGCTGAATGAATGCAACTTGTGGAAGCTACTGAAATGGTACTATGCTCTTGTAAATTAATGCTAAAAAGGGTTAAAAAAACTCATAGACACAGACAGCAGTTTACTGGTTACCAGAGGGTAAGGCGGGGGGGGGGGGGGAGTAGATGAGGGTAAATGGGGTCAAATATATTGTGACGTAAGGAGAACTGACTCTGGGTGGTGAACCCACAATGTGAGATATAGATGATGGATAATAGAACTGGACACTTGAATCCTATGTAATTTTACTAACCACTGTCACCCTAATAAATTTAATTTTTCTGTGTTTTAAAAAGGGTCCTAGGAACTGATCCTTGCACACTAGGGCCCCAAATCTAAAGATTCAAACTAGGATCACAGGGTCTGGAAAGAAAAAACTGCATGAAATTTAGAGGCCATAGCCCCATTTTTGTCACCATCTCTGCCCCCCGTATTTCTGTCCCTCTGATCATGAAATCTGTCTATGGTAGACTCTTCCAAGAGTCATCTAAATTTTGTCAGGAACAAAGGCCACAGTGATAATAGTCAAAACTGAATGCTCAATATGGACTGGTTTCAATGTGACTATTTCAGTTAAAAATTTTTAGAGCAGTTTTGGATTCTCTGCAAAATTGAGAAGAAAGTACAGAGAGTTCCCTATACTCCGTGCAGTATGACATCTCCCCAGATACTCCCTGTCTTACAGAAGAATTGCACTGCCCTCACCACTTTGGTTACATTTTTATCGATTTATTTAGTTAGTTAAGTCTCTTTCTCCTGTGTGTTAAACCCTGGGCACCTTCAAAACAGTAATTAAAAATGTTAATAGCCTTTCCTTTAGCTTATCTCTCTCTTCTTGCATCATAATAAAAGCAGCAGGAGGAAACCAGGTGGCACTTGAACACTCTGGTTGGAAATATTCTTAGCTACATCATCCACTTCATTACATGCATTTTCTGCTCTTCATGTTACCGCAAGTGACAGTGTAATTAAATATTCTACACAACAAAAGCCCTGCTTTATCTAGGCTCAAATACTGTTTGACACACTTACCTGCAAGCACATCCATCCATCCGTCCGTCTGTCTGTCTGTCTGTCTGTCTGTCTGTCTGTCTGTCTGTCTGTCTGTCTCCCTATCTACTATCTAAGTGCAAGTCATTTAAAACTTGCATCAACCCTATAGGCAGGTACTAATATTATCTGTATTTCACAAATGAGGAAACTGACTCAGGAAAGGTACAGGAACTTGCAAAAGGTATACTACAACTAGTGAGTGGTGAAACCTGTATTGAAAATGAGCAGTCCAGCAAGAGTCCAAACCAAAGTCCCTAACCATCTTGCTATGCTGACTCTCATTATGACATGTATATACACCATTATAGCAATTACAATGTATGTTTTACAACTTCTGTCTATATGTTTATTTCTCTATTAGTATGTAAGCTCCTCAAAGAAAGGACTACATTTTCATTTCTATATGTCCAGTAACTGGCACATAGTTTAGCACATAGATAAAAGAGATTTGGGGGTGAAAAATTAAATAGTTAACCAAAATAATCACACGGAAGTTTTGTTGTTTTTTTTTCTCTCAGAGATTTAGATTTTCAAGGTTGAAAGAATGTTGTCTACGGTAGCCCGCTTCCTAATTGGTTTTCCCAAAGATCCCTACCCCCTGGTATTGTATACTCTTCTCTCATAGTGTATTATATCAATGTTGATCTGTGTGACCCACAGAATATGGCAGAATTGACGGCATTTCACTTCTGAAATTTACTTATAAAAGGCTGAAGCTTCCATCTTAAACACACTCTGAGAGAAGCCAGCGGCCAGCGTCTGAGGAACACTCAGGCAGACCCAACGAGAAGGTGCTGTGGTGAAAGCCTTAAGCCTCTGGACAAAACTCCGCATGGGCTGAGGCCTTCCCACAAGTGCACGAGTGATCTTGAAAGCAGATCTTCCGGTCACAGTCAAGGCTTCAGATGACTGTAGCCCAGGGGCTGCCTGAACACCTCATACAGAGCCCTAGCAAGAGTCGCCACCCAACCCACTCCTGAATTCCTGACCCTGAGACCCTGAGGTAATACATGTTTGTTGTTTTAAGCTGCTAAGTTTTGTAGTAATTCATTACACAGTGATACATAACTAACATACATTTACACCAAGAGTGGAATGTTGCCAAAATACAAACCCCAAATGCAGGAGTGGCTTTGGAACTGGGGAGTGGGTTTTGAAAAAGTGTTAGCAACGGCCTGGGGTGCATTGAAGGAATTGTCAGTAGAACCTCTTGCTCGCTCATAAAGCTTCAGATGAGGCTCCCAGGTAAATGTGGTAAATATTGCTGGAAGCTGGAGGAAGCGGGGTCTTTGTTACGCTGTGGCAGAAAGTTTAGTTACACTGTTGCCTGAAGTTATTGTGGAAGTGGAAAATGCATTTGATGAATTGAGTAATCAATAAAAATGTGTAACTATATACACACATATTCCTTTAAATAAATGAAACATATATTAATTATTGCTATTGTTACACAGTAGAAGGAATCTTTACATCTAACAGGAAGACAAAAAGGACAGCTTCTGCAGTATGTTTCCTTATTCTTCAAAATATTTACTAGCTCGCACTGAGGTGACTCTCTGTGCGGAAGATTTTTACATCTCCTTCCTATGGAACTTTGACACGGATATGTGATTGTTTCAGTCAATGAAATGTGAGTGGGAATGGCATGTGCTGCTCCCAAGAAGTTTTCAGAGTAAGTTCATGCTTCACCATTTTTTATTTTCCCTGTGGTGAAATGTCTCAGATAAGAGCTACTCCATCAGTCTGGGTGCTCCAATGAAGAGATCCCAAGCCAACCAGACATGGAGAGATACCATACAGGAAACAAACCTTTGTGGTTCTAAGCCGCTGCCAGTTGTTCCTGCTTTATACATTAGCCTTGCCTCACTGACAGCCTCAGCCAAGGGCTAGAGTTGAAGGATGCGGAGAACTTTGACCCTTGGACCAGGGGAAGGGGGCATGGAGACAGATGGTATGGCAGATGCGGGGCATGCTGGTGTGAGAGATTGCGGGCAGCGTGTGGGTGTCTAAAATGCAATGTGGACATTGGGCAGGGAGGGGAGTGGGGGGAAAGGGTCCAATTAGGTTGACAGCGGCATTTATTCCATGCCCACATGCCACGATAGGGAGTCACTGAATTGTGAGCAGAAAAAAAACATGCCCAAGGTTTTTTGTTAAAAAATGACAGTTGTGGGCCGGCCGAGTGGCGTGATGGTTAAGAACTGGCTTGGGACGCCAGAGGGCCCCAGTTCGGATCCCACATATGAGGGCCAGTGACACTGCCCTCCACAGCTAAGATGCTGAACAACAGCTCAACCTGGAGCTGGGCTGCCGTGAGTCGCTGGCGGCGGCGTAGGCTGCTGCCCCTGTGGCAGTGGGCTGCCATGGGCTACCGAATATAGCCAGCATCCAGCGTGAGCGGCCAGCAGCCACAGTGAGTGGACGTCCAGAAGCCGGCAACTGATCTGCCTCGCCCGGAAAGAGCGCAATGATGGTGCCAACTTGGGCCAGTGAAGCAACGTCCTCCACAACTAGACTGAAGAACAAAACGATAGCGACTTGTCTGTTCCCCTTCCCCCAATTCCCCAGCACTGTTCCGATCCCCCCAATTCCCCAATAAAAATCTTAAAAAAAATTTTTTTTAAATGACAGTTGCATAGAAGATGAAGTTAAACTGCATGAGACACAGGGAAGGAGGCCACTGTAATAGTTTCACAAAGATATGCGGCACAAATAACCAAGGAAATGGGAAGGATAAAAGGGATATGACACACATGAAGGGAAAAAAAGGGCAAGAGAATTTAGTGACTAAGGTGGGGTGCTTGTGGCTTTATAGGAACAGAGCGTATGATATGCAGCACATGCATTGGATTAGTTTGTTATTTAGGGACACTCACTCCAGTCTATACGCCAGGAGTATGTTTCTCTGCCATATTCGCATGTAACGTACAATAATGGAGGTGGAAATGCAGTGTGCAAGTTCACTCCTAGGCCCTGAGAGCCGTCATTTGTTTCTTCTGATCCTCTCTGGGACCGTCTATCTCCCTGCGTGAGAACATTCCCTATCCAGTCAAGTGTTCCCAGAAGATGAGAACCCATGAAACAAACCTGACCTGAACCTGTGACTGGATCCCAAGTCCAGATGATCCCAGCCAAGACCAGCAAAGTACCGCACCCCACCCCCCAGCTGCCACGCAGACACAGAAGCAGGAAATGGAGGCTTACAGGTGAACGCTGCTGAGCTCCTATGGCCGTTTTCCAGCCAAAGCTGATTGATACACTGCTGAAAAACTAAATATCTGAACTATCAATGACCTACTTTATGTTTATATCATTTCAAAAGTAGTTAACTACAAGGTTACAGCCAAAATTCATCATCTTTTCTCTAAATAATAAAAGATCAATGGAAGAGAATTCTTAAATACTCTGTTGGACGTGTTTTTATTGGGGGGCTGATTTTTAATCACGTACCCCTGTATAACTATGAAGCAAGACATGTAGTTTTCAAACTTTTCCTCAAATATGAGAATATGGGTTTTTAAAAAATAATTGATTGGGCAAGTTGACTAGTTCTCACTAGAAGCAGCAGCGTAAAACCGTGTAAGGAGTAAATATGTCAAAGTTAGTTTCGCTTAGTCCTTAAGAGACCAGCTTAGGTTTATCAATTAACATGTTTCTGGGACATGATCGAGGTCCTAGTCCAAACTCCACTCAACAGAGACCTTCCAAATCTTCAACCTTTTCATCCTCTTTAAATACTATGGTTGGCTCTCTTCTTATTTTGAAATAAAGCATGTAATGTTTTTATTAGGGTAAATAGCAGCAAATAAAAGAGTGATAATGCATAGGCAGTTTATTTGCAAACTTTCAAAAGCAGTTTTGAAATACCCAAGGTATATGCAGATTATAGTCCAGATAATGAGGACACATAATAAACTGTAATAAAAATCACTGAAAGGTTTGCCAAGATACAGTCTCTTGTTTGAATTAAACCTACTCAGGAGATTGTAATTTTCCCTCTTTTATCAATGACCACAAACTGGACATTAGCCTTGGCTTATTTCTGACGTATTTGGGTTTTATCATTTGACATAAATGGACTATGAAGGAAGCAAGGTGAACCACTGTAGCATATATCTGAAGTTGACGGGAGTGATACCTAGGTGATGCAAAGATGGCTAGAGAATGCCAATTGATTGGGGTGAAAAAGTCTTTTTTAGATTGATTAACACATTATGTTGAGAAATAGATTTGTCCATGAAAGGTGAGGAGGCCTCAGTTTGGTGCAGACTCCTGTTTGGGAGTTGTCCTGAGAGTTTGTGGGCTGGCATTACCAATACAGTGGTCCCCTACTGATCAGTTCCTTTGAGCCTCCTTTAATTATGGAAGTAATAATAACACAATTATAGGAAGATTACAAATAAGGTAAAAGAGATCTTACCAATTTAACCTGACTTCTATTTTCATTTTTGTGTGCCCTTTCCAGGATTTTAATACAGATTTTTTAGCAATTACTAAGTGCCTGGTACCACTTTCTTTGGATTAGCTCATGTAAATCTCATGACAACAATAGCAAGCATTGTCCTCTTTTTAGAGAGAAGAGTAGGAGGTTTCAAATAACTTCCTCAAGGTTACCAAACAACCAAGTCGCAGAGGCATGATTAGAAAATTCCTGGCCCAAAGCTCTTAATAACAATCTTACATAGTTGTAAATTAGTGTGAATATAATTTTGTCTTCTGCTTTTCCCACCTAATGTTGAATTATATTTTCCTACATGAGACCATAATCTGTTACCATTATTTTAGTATCATGGCTTCCCTTAATACAGATATGCCCTAACTTCCTTAACTGTTATTCTCCTATCATGGACATCGGATTACTTGCAAATTACCACTTTAGAATTTTATGGTTTTATAATTAATACTATAATGACTAATTTAATGCATATAGCTTTTACATAATTTACAGGCTTTCTCCCCTATAATCTAAAACACAGAAAATTTTGAAGATTTTTTTTTTCTTTTTTATATGTGTAAAGTCTAAGTACGACTTTTTCAATTGTTTCAATTTTGGCTGGGATTTTAAAGCAGAGAAGTTATGTGACTAATATTTATACCTTCTAGAGAGAGATTCCTGATCGTTTATATTTGGTCCTCAGAGGGGCTGCCAAACCCAGGTTCAGCTCCTCTTAACCTATCACCTACTTCTATCAAATATAAAGTTAAGAATGTACTAGAGGGCGATCTAAGATGGCAGAGTAGATAAACATGGTACTCGCCTCATCCTGTGAAAACATTAAAATTACAACTAAATTACAGAACAATGAATCTGAATAACCATCTGAAGTCTAGCTGAACAGAAGTTATAGCCAAGGATATAAAGAAGAAGCCATAATGAGACTGGGAGGAGGAGCAGAGACACAGAACAGGCAGCCACACACCTGCTGTGGCAGCTAGGAGTCTGACAGGATATCTCAGTCACAGAGGTTCCCCACCCCCTGGAAGCCCCCTGCTTCACACCAGGCTCCCCAGTCCGGAGCACTGGTGCTGGGAAGAGGAGCTCCCACAACATCTGGCTGTGAAAATCAGTGGGGATTCCAACTGTCTGGGTGGGATGGAAGGCTGTGGGAAACCCAGATGTCCTTTTAAAAGGCACGCACACAGACTCACTGGCTTGCAGGCACTCGCCCTGGGGTCCAGCAAAGGGACAGTGACTCAGGGAGCATCAGAAGTATTATGTCCTGCTGGTACAGACAGATAAACAGGGACCCTGAGGAAAAAAGTCAACAGTTATTAGGGATATCTTGGTTTTTTTTGTTTTGCTATGTAAACTTCCCGTGACTTTAAATAAGGAAAACATTACGGGGAGGGGGTAATTAAAATGCTAACCATGCTGTAGTGAAGAAGTGAAAACCAAAGGTGTTAAAAAAAATGGTCATTGGCTGTGAGGCGAGGACTGGACAAAAGTTGTCGTTTTCCCTCTGTGGGGTCCTTCTCCTGTGCATCCCACAAGCAGGCACCATCTTTCCCGTGTTGAGCCCCACGCCACCCCACACCCATGGCCAAAGCTGAATCTGAATTGGTCTGGTAAGCTCCACTCACTCCACCACCCCAGTGACTCAAAGAGACCCCATCTCACCTAACTCACATACCACACAAGGCTTTATCAGCAGCTAAACCTTATGGGAGCCAGCAGCTGGTCAGAGACCGCAGGATATCCTGGCTTTTTGCAGAGCTACCCCAGACCTGATAATAGTGGAAGGCATCTTCGATTTGCAGTGTGGCCTCTCCCATGTGCCTCTAACTTTAGCACAGGCAGTGCCCAACCATGGATCGCTTTGTAGCTCCTACCAGGTAGTCCCTGGCCAGTCACAGGCAGTGGCTGACCTGGCCCTGCACCAGTACCCTTCCCAAGAGGCCCCAGGACCAACATATCTGGAGGTTGGCTTCAGACCACAGCAGAGCATGGCCCAAATAGCCCCACAAGTGTCACACCCAAAGAGTGGTCTCAACAGGCATCAGAGCCTGTTGAGGCGAATTCCACTCAGTGGGGAAAGCCCTCTGCACAGCAGCCTGTAAGCTGTGGACATGGCTAAACCCCACAGCCAGTCAGCCTGTGGGTCAAGCCCACCCACTATGTGCTAATAGCAATCAAGGCTCAATGCTAACAGGGGGGCACACCCAACACACACAAGGGACACTCCTGGGGCACCCAGTTCAGGTGACCAAGGAGACTACCAGGGCCCCACAGGGCACCTACTACATTATGCTACCCGGCAAGACAGGAAGATGTAGATCTACCTAATACATGGAAACAAAACAGAGAGGCAACCAAAATGAGAAGACAAAAAAATACATCCCCAACAAAAAAACAAACAAACAAACAAACAAACAAAAAACAGGAGAAAACTCCAGGAAAAGAACTAAGCAAAATGGAGGCAAGAAACTTGCCAGAGACAGAGTTCAAAATAATGGTTATAAGGATGCATGAGGAACTTAATGAGAACTTCAACAAAGAGATAGCAAGCATAAAGAAGGACATAAACCAGTCAGAAATGAAGACTACAATAACTGAAGTCAAGAATGCACTAGAAAGAATCACCAGCAGACTAGATGAATCAGAGGACTGAATCAGCAATTTGGAAGACTAGGTAGCAGAAAACACCCAATTAGAGCAGAAAAAAAAAAAAGGATAGTTTAAGAGACCTCTGGGACAACATCAAGCGTACCAACATTCACATCATAGGGGTATGAGAAGGAGAAGAAAGAGAGCAAGGGGAAAAAAACCTATTTGAAGAAACAATGACTGAAGACTTTCCTAACCTGGAGAAGGAAATTGACATAGAAGCCCAAGAACTGCAGCATTCCAAACAGGATGAACCCAAACAGGCCCACACCAAGACACATTATAAATAAAATGGCAAAGGTTAAAGACAAAGAGAGAATCCTAAAAGCAGCAAGAGAAAGGCAACTAGTAACTAGTAAGGAAGCCCTCATAAAACTGTCTGCTGATTTCTCAACAGAAACTCTGCAGGCCAGAAGCGATTGCACAAAATATCCTACATGATGAAAAGCAATGACCTACAACCAAGACTATTTTACCCAGCAAGGCTATCATTTAAAATTGAAGGACAGATAAAGAGCTTCCCAGACAAGAAAACGATAAAGGATTTGTTACCACCAAACCAGTATTACAAAGAATGTTAGAGGGACTTAACATGGAAAAATAAATAAAAATAAAAAATATGAATAATAAAATGGCAATAACTACATACCTATCAACAATTACTTTCAGTGTAAATGGATTACATGCTCCAATCAAAACCACAGGGTGGCTGAATGGACAAGGAAACAAAACCCATACACAGGCTGCTACAAGAGACTCACTTCAGATTGAAAGACACACAGAAACTAAAAATAAAGGGATGGAAAAAGTTATTACATGAAAATAGAAACAAACAAACAAGGCTGGAGTAGCAATAATTACACCAGAAAAAAAAAGATTTTAAAACAAAGACTATAACAAGAGACAAAGAAGGACCCAGTAATCCCACTTTGGGGTATTTATCTGAAGAAACCCAAAACACTACTTTGAGGGGATGTGCGCATGCATATGTTCGTTGCAGCACTGTTTACAATGGCCGAGATGTGGAGGCAGCCTGGGTGTCTGTCCATGGATGAATGGATAAAGAGTAGAAGGTACATACATACAATGGAATATTGCTCAGTCATGGAAGGGAATGGGCTTTTGCTATCTCTGGCGGCATGGATGGACCTGGAGGGTATTGTGCTGAGTAGAGTGTCAGACAGAGAAAGACAGACGCAAATGTGATTCCACTTATATGTGGAATCTAAAGAACAAAATAAACAAAACAAAAACAAACTCATAAATACAGAGAACATTTTGATGTTTGCCAGATGGGAGGGGGTTGGAGGACAGGGTGTAAAAGGTGAAGGGAAGTTCAAATTGGTAGTTACAAAATAGTCATGGGGATATAAAGTAAAGCACAGGGAATACAGTCAATAATATGGTAATAACTATGTATGGTGCCAGGTGACTTCTTAAATTATGTAAATGTCTAACCACTATGCTGTATACCTGAAATTAATATAAAATAATATTGAATGTCAACTATAGTTGAAAAATTAAAGTGGGGAAAAGATGAAGGGGAGTAAGAGATCCGAATTTCCAGGTATAACACAAATAAGTCATGGGGATGTAATGGACAGCACAGGGAATATAGTCAGTGATATTGTGATGGCGTGGTATGGTGTCAGATGGTTGCTGGACTTATCACGGTGATCACGTCTTTAGGTATATAAATGGTGAATAACTATGGTGTACACCTGAAACAAATATATTGTACGTTAGCTACATTTTTTAATAAAAATCTTTAAAAAGAATGCATTAGGAAGACTGATAGATAATTTTTTAGAACAACTGTCAATAAGCCTAGCATTTCTCTTCCCCTCCTCTATGCTTTCTTAACCAACATCAGGCCAAGTGAGGAAAGTTGGAACTTGGTATGTGAGGAATTTGAAAAACACAGAGGCTGGCTCACACCTTAAAAATTTAAAGGTGAGAGGTTGGCTGGAAGAAATCCAAATGGCTGAACACAGACGCAAAGTGGAGCCAGTGTGGACACCACAGAGGGCAAGGAGGTGTGAGCCACCTGGAGGGCAAGGAGGTGTGAGCCACCTGGAAAGGATCTCACCAACTGGTTTGCCTGCAAGGGCTGAGAGCCAACAGAGTAAAAGGCTACAGGAGGATCACCACCAGAAGCAGGTGGCACACACAGCCAGCCAGCTGGGGCACTGCCCAGGCCAGCAAATAGAATCCTGGGCAATTTTCACTGGGTTCCCTGAAGAACCCATAAAATACCCCAAGCCAGAAAGACCAGCATTTAGGTATCTGCCACCACCACAGGGCAGTGACCCCACATTACAACTATCCCAGTTAATAGATAATTTTAAGTCCCCGTGTCTCCTCTCTGACGCCATATCACCAAGGAGAGCCCGAGAAACAAAATAGTGTGTAAGGGAGGAAGAAGGGAAGAATAAAGTGGGAAAATAGTGAATATCCACCTTCCCTGCTGTAGTTTCTGAGCCTGACGTCAGGAGCTCAGGGGCTTAAAACAGGATTACAAAATGAAGGGTATTGTGATTTGTTTTGCTTTTTAAGCTCAAACTCGACTTTTGTACACCTAAGAATGAGTTTGCCCAAAGTTTTTGTCCAAGGATAAGAAAGAAAGATTCAGGGCCGGCCGAGTGGCGCGATGGTTGGGAGCTGGCTTGGGATGCCGGAGGGCCCCGGTTCGGATCCCACGTGTGAGGGCTGGTGACGCTGCCCTCTACGGCTAGGATGCTGAACGGCGGCTCAACCTGGAGCTGGGCTGCTGTGGGTCGCCTGCGACGGCGTGGGCTGCAGCCCCTGCCGCGGTGGGTTGCCATGGGCTACCGTGTGTGGCCAGCAGCCAGCGTGAGCAGCCAGCAGCCGCAGTGGGCGGCCGTCCGGAGGCCGGCGACTGATCTGCCTCGCCCGAGAGGGGCACAGTGGTGGTGCCAACTTGGGCCAGTGAAGCAACGTCCTCCACGGCTAGACTGAGGAACAAGGTGACAGCAACTTGTCTGTTCCCCTTCCCCCCAATACCCCAATAAAAATCTTAAAAAATTAAAAAAAAAAAGAAAGAAAGATTCAACACAGAACTTCAGTAGGCTACTGTGAAGGAAAAACACAATCTGTTTCACAATTTTATGCCTCTGAACCCAACTCATTCAATCAACAAGCACTTGAAATTGCAAGTTGCATTTGAAAACATTTTATCAATTTATAATATCATGCAACGAAGGAAAGTCAATTACATGATACTCTTGCTAGCTTAAAAAATTCTTTTTTTATGTTCATTATTAATTGGTGAAAGGTTACCTCAATTTAATAATTTTTATTAACATAATTGAACATTTTCCACTTGCATATATATTTGTTCACTTGTAAACTAGTTATAATATTGGCCAGTATGTCTATTCAATTATTTTCTTATAAATGTACATGGGGCATTACGAAGAGATAAATCCATTTCTTTATTTGATGCAACTATAAACTGTAGTTTGCTTTTCAATATAAACTTTTATTTTACATATAAAAAATTTTAAATGTACCTAAACTCCAACTGTCAGCTTTTATTCCTTTTAATTTTGACCCTTTGGAAATTTGCGGGGGGGGGGGAGTCTATTATTTTTCTTTATTCTTTTGTCATGGGATTTCTAATGTTTAAATGTTTGACTGTTTCTCCCACCTGGAGTTTATTTAAGGCTCAGAATCTGATAAGTGTGGGTTGAGTATAACAAGTTGGCTGGGAAAAACCAGTTGTTTGTATGGATGTACCACTTTCAGCAATATCAATATTCATATTGTGTTTAAAGCACAATAATTGTTCTCAGTCTCTGGTAAAGGGTACAGAGACTTTCATAATAAATTTTCCTTACAAAAAGAATCCAAAGAGTTTCTCCCTTTATAAATATCAAGCTGCCTGAGCTTAGCTTTTTTTTCTTTTCCCCATTATAGCCCCTCCCTGTTAGAATTTACACATCAACCACTGTCAGGGACGCAAACTGCTTACAGTTTGTTAATGTCCAAGAAAGGCCATCACCTCTGAATCACTTTTTCCCCAAACATAAATCCTTGGGCCAACAACGAAAAGTGGTATTTTTCCATCTCCGTAATTCCTGTTATTTTAAGTGTATCCTTTAACCAAAGTGGCTTTGTGTTTCTTTTTCCTTGATAACTCACAGGTTCAAATGTAAAAATTTATTATTACAAGGAATGATGATGAGGTTCAAAGCATAATGTGTGCATTCCAAGCTCCTAGCTTCTGGTACTGATACACGGAAAAGAATATTTGTGGTTGTCTCCTCGCATGAAGTGGATGGGTGCCAACTGCTCGTGGTGAGAGGCTTAATGAAAGTGTCTGCCTTCGTCAGACCCAACAGGGACCCAGCATCATAGGAGGTGGCCCGAGTGCCGTACTGCAGGCATCTCAAAAACAAACTTTTGACTATTAACTTATTCATTCCAGTTCCTCTTCAATGTCAACAATGGTAACCACCAAAGGGAGGGGAAGGGTGCTTTGCTGCCTCTCTTAGTTTGAACATTAGTCTAGATTTTAAGGTTTCTTCCCCAAAGCATTAAACTGGGAAAACCAATGACCATTTTTTTAACACCTTTGGTTTTCACTTCTTCACTACAGCAAGGTTAGCATTTTAATTACCCCCTCCCCATAATGTTTTCCTTATTTAAAGTCACGGGACGTTTACACAGCAAAACAAAAAAGCAAGACGTCCCTAATAACTGTTGACTTTTTCCTCAGGGTCCCTGTTTATCTCTCTGTACCAGCAGGACATAATACTTCTGGGCTCCTGTCGCATATTTATAATTTCATTACAGAAACAACAAATTGTATTCCAGCTATGTGTGGACATGTTTGTCTCCCCTGAATACAGAGAGCTTTCTGAGGACAAGAATTATCCTATTGCTCTCCAACGGCCTAGCTCCATGTCTAATACATGGTGACTACAGTGGTCCCCCTTATCTGGGGGAATGTGTTCCAAGACCCCCAGTGCACAGCACTGTTTTTCTTCTATAGATACCAACCTGGAACCAAGTTTAATTTATAAATTAGGCACAGTAAGAGATTAATAACAATACCTGAGAATAAAATAGAACAATTATAACAATATACTGTAATAATTACATATATGTGATAATATGACATAAAATAAGGGTTACTTGAACACAAGCACTGCGATCCTGTGATAGTCGATCTTATAACCGAGATAACTCATAAGACTGACGACACAGAACAAAGCGATGATCCCCACCCCAGGCAGGATGGCACAAGGTTTCATCACACTACTCAGAACGGTGTGCACTTTAAAACTTATGAATTGTTTCTTTCTGGAATTTTTCATTTACTCTTTTTGGAGTGCAGTTGACTGCAGGTAACTGAAACCATGGAAAGCGACTCCACAAATAAGGGGGGACTGCTGTACTCAATAATATACTTGTGCACATGAATGACTTCTGATCTATGACACTTGGAACACCTTGATAGTTTTAAATTATTTGCACGTCATTATCATGCTATCTAGATGTTAATGCTGCTAAATGTTCAGTAACTATTAATAATAGTTCACAGACCCCTAAGCAACACTGTACGAGTATAGCATAGTGCAGCTGGGTTTCGTGCGCCCACCCACATGCACCCATATGCTCAGGTATGTGTCCTCTGGTGTGATAGGGACTGCACATATGCACCAAAATCCATTACCTTTTCCCACTGAAAACACACAGCGAGACTACCCTTCCTATCACCAGTTGCAAATAGATGCGGCCATGTGGCTTAATTCCGGCACACAAAACGTGGGCTAAAATGCCAGTGACCAACTTCCAGCTCAGTTCATAACACAATCCCTTGCTCACTTTCCCCACATGTTCCTGAAAGCAGAAGGATGTGAGAACCTACAATAAGGCAGAACTACATTATGGAAGGATCTTGCAGCCTTGAAAGACCACATGTAAAGCTGCCTGATCAGAAGTAGCCACGATGGACCATGGTATGAGCTAAAAACAAATCATTACAGTTTGAAAGCTTTGCGATCACAGGGTCTGCTTGTTAGAGTACCAAATGGTACCTTAACTAATTTTCAAATGGGTATTTTGAAGTGGGGTGCTAACAGAGCTAATGCTAAAACATACCTAACCTAAAATGTGTGACATTGGCTTACTGATCAGTCTGCAAGAAGTAGAGAAACAGCTAGAGCAGGCTGGCAAGAGGCAGGTCCATCCATGGTATTCCATGGCAAACTATCGGGTAGGACCGTTGACGAGAGTAAGTAGAAAAGCTGACCAGACCTCACGTGATTACTGAGCCTGTAGTTCTTGTATGAGAGGTTGACAAGAGTGAGAGTAGCTTTGTCTACTTGCTACTATTGCCTATTCTTAGCAATATAAACAAGAAAGAGATAAGACAGACACTGGCTTGTTTTGAAGCAGATATCAAGGTGGATGTAATAGCCAGAGATCAACAACTTTTGGGGTTCAAAAATCTGTTTCTGCACCCCAGGGAAAAGGTTCTGAATAACAAAAAATACAGTAAGATTTCTAGTAAACACACACACACACACACACACACACACACACACACACGATGAAGATCAGATCAAGGGCACTGTCTTCAAACATATTGTTTTTCATGGCTTTAAGGAAGCTGAGATTGGCTTGGAGGGAAGCAGATGAGGAAGCAAATAAATAAGACTCGAGAAATATTGTTATGAAAAAACTTCAAATGTCGTTACCGGCACATGGAATTGACTAGAAACAAAAAGATTAAAAAACATGTTAATTTTGGAGAAAAATGTAGCACTAAAGATACTATGAGCATGGACTAAAAAATCAGACTTCTTGGGCTTTAAGATTAGTGCTGGGTCCCCTAACTTTCACCAGGGCCAAGTTTGGTCCCCAACACCCACTTCATTAAGGCCACGGGGGACAGTGGACAAAGACCTCTCAGTGGCCCAAGGCAGGAACCATGGAGAACAACAGAGAGGGAAGGTTCTAGAAAGCATAATTCAGTACTAAATGAGGAACTTCGCCTGCCACAGAGTCCTTCATAATTTCTGCTAGAAGAATTTCAAAATTGCTGTGGGCCGGTAATGGCTGTGGGTCTTTCATTCTTTCCTTTTCCACATTAGAGTTTAAAATATAGTTTTCCTGTCTATATATCACCATTAGATATTGAGTGAGTGTGTGTGGTGTGTGAGTGTGTGTATGTGTGTGTGTGTGTGTGCGTGTGTGTGGTGGTCGTGGTGTGCGTAAATATATCTATTAATAGGTTCAACCATCTTCAGTCCTGATTTAAAGGTCTGAACATCACCTGAAGATCTGGACACTGAGCTTGTTGCAATGACTGGTGGTGACCTTGGGTTTTCTACCTTCAGAAGGAACAAATGTGGTCCAAGTGTGGTAGGAGGATGAAACGGATGTTTGGTGACTATGGACAGACTGGGTGGAGGCTGACTAGCTCTTCATTGAATGCATTCACTTTCTTGCCCAAGCACATAGATAAGACTACATTTCCCAACTTCCATTGTTCTTGGGTGTAACCAATGGAATATGGATAGAATTATCGCTCACTAATTCCAAGCCGGGCCCATGAAATGATGACACACGCAGGAGCCTCACTCTCTTCCCTGACATGCTAACTGAATGGAGAAGACCATGAAACCCTATAGGAGGGCAGAGCCAGGAGATGGAAGGAGTCTAGGTCCCTGAACAGTCACTTGGAAGACTGTCCTACCAGAAACAGATGTGAGAAAGAAAGAAACTTTTATTTAGTGAAGCCTTTGAGGTTTTTATTTTGTTTTGTTTGTTATAGCTTGCGAACAATGGTGATATCCTCCAAAGATATCTATTTCCTAATCCCTGGAACCTGTGAACATGTTAGAATATACAGCCATGGGAAATCGGGTTGAATATGGAATTTCTGCTGCTTTTCAGCTGACCTTAGGCAGGGAGATGATCCCGAATTATGTGGGTGCACCCAATGTCATCACTAGTCCTTAAAAGTAGAAGAGAGGGGGAAAAGAAGAAGTCAAAGTGATGCAATGTTAGGATTTGGCTCACTGTTGCTGGATTTGAAGATGAAGGAAGGGGATACAAACCAAGGGATGTAGGTCACCTATAGAACTGAAAAAGACAAGGAAATTGATTCTCCCCTACAGCCTCTAGAAGGCAGCACAGCCCTGCCGACATCTTGATTTTAGCCCAGTAAAGCCATTTCAGACTTCTAACCTAGGGAACTATGAGGTAATAAAAATTTGTATTATTTAAGCCATGAAGTTTGTAGGAATTTGCTATAGTAACAATAGAAAACTAATAATACAATTGTTATTAAGATTTAAATTTTTTTTTCAATTACAGTTGACATTCAGTATTATTTTATATTAGTTTCAGGTGTACAGCATAGGGGTGTGACATTTATATAATTTACAAAGTGATCCCCCCTGATTTGACTAGTACCCACCTGGCACTATACATACCTATTACCATATTATTGACTAGATTCCCTGTGCTGTACTTTACATACCCGTGAATATTTGTAACTGCCAATTTGTACTTCTTAATCCCTTTTTCACCAGCCCCCCAAATTCCCTCTTGTCCGGCAACCATCATTTTGTTCTCTGTAAGATATGAACTTTAGAGGTGAACCAAGTATTACAGTTAATGCACAAATCTCCATCAGCTGTAACTTCAGTCTGATCTAGAAAGTGGGAGAATTATTATTCTGGCCAGCAGAAGGACAACATACAGTTCTCTTAGTTTACCTTCCAATGCTCCAGGATCTTCTTTTCTCTAATTTAAGGTGACCGCTACTTAAAGAGCAAGGAAGCTGCTAAAATGGGGACTTGAGCTCTAGGATAACTAAGCTGAGACCAGAGACAAGCTACCTGACTTGGAAAAAACTACTTTACCACTCTAGCTTGGTGATTGATTTTTCTCCAAAATGACAAAAACTAGAGTTAGACTAATTAATCTTTCATATTACTCTTTGTTCTAAGCTGCTATAAATCAAATGAGTCTATATTTCCCTAGCGGTTCTCATGCAAATTAGTTCATTAGTAAACATAAATTTTTGCAGGTTTGAATTTTCCCCATTATAGTTGTTCCCATGACTAATGTGCAACTAAGGGTAAATGTGAAAATAGTGGGTTATGTCAGAATAACCACTCGGGACTTAAAATGCTTTTTTCACTTAACTGTAACGTGATTAGAAGTAGAATAACTTTCTTGTTCGGCTCAGGGAGAAACTGACCAGAGGACCTTAAATATTTAAAGTTGCATCAACAGACAACAGATTTAGTTGGAGTGACACATATGGCGGCAACCGTCAGGAAGGATGGAGAAATGACTAAGGGTTCTGAAAAGGGAGTGGGATGTAAAATCTCAATCACCAGGGAGATGGGCATAGTCGCTCTGCTCAGGTGACTGCTGTAAAATCCTGAACAGGAATTCTGTTTCACAGCTGTGAAGGGGGAACTCAAATGCAACCGCGACCAACGACAGAGGCGCAGCTGATCAGCCCCATGTCCGCTGCACAGGAGGCGCTGGCTTGGCAGGACAGCAAAGGGGGTTTATGTAAATAAAAACTGCCAAAGGGGGGAAGCGAGTGGACAGTGGACTAGGTAGGGCGCTGGAAGAGCTCATGAAATCTGCTTTTCTGAGAGTTGAAGAATGGTTAAAATTTTCTCTGCCTGGTATGCTATCTGAAGGCAGGAAGGTGTCCCCGTTAACCTCTTACAGGCTGTGGTAGGAACACGCTGATGCTGTGTCATGTGTGGTATGTCTCTCCTCCATGTATACACATACCTATCGTGCCCATAACTGATCCATTTTTCTTAAGCCTTCCCTTTACAGTAACTATTTCCCATCCTGCTGTAGACCGTGGGAACAGAAAACGAGAGGGCAGTCAGTGGGGTTCCTGAAAGTTCTGCCCCAGGTGGGAGCTCTCCATGAAACACAAAGGCTCAAAATATGCAACTGTCGCATCACATTTACCAAGGAAGGCTTCTCTTTTACCATAATTCCTGGTTAGACTCACTGACGAGACGAATACAGTTCCATAGCCCTTGGGCACTCTGCAGTGTGTCTGAGCCCAGGGCACCTGGATATAAGGGGCTTTTCCCGGGGGCGAGAGCGAAGGCAGCCTCTGTCCTCCTATGACGATCGGGTCACTGAATGGCCAAATAGTTACGGCAGCCCCTTCGGCTAGGTGTGACCTGTTTGTTGGCTTGCTTTCTATCAAAGGAAAGCCTTTTGGTTCCATCCAAATTAAAAAACCAAACCCCAGCTTCACGGGCTGGAGGAAAGAGATCTGCAGACAGATGGGACAGACGTGCTAATCCACTGGAAACATGCGATTCAAATTCAGACGACTTCAACAGGATGCCCTTTTGTCTCTGACCAAACTGTTAAACTGGTGCCTTGGCAGGAGGCTCCTGGACTTCCCTGAAGATCCCCTGCATCCAAACCTCTGTGGTCTCAAAACAAACAGAGTAAATATTTTCCTTGCAGCTTCCATCCCAGGTCTAAATATTTCCAAGCATGTCAAACTCACTTTTCTCCACTGCTCCCGGCAGGGTTTGTGGAGGCCTCAGCTGCCAGAGAACCCGGTTGAACTTGCCTTGGGAGGGGCTCCGCCCCTGAAGGCAGGCAGAGCTCAGAGGAGCCGCCAGCAGCTGAGTGTCTTGCAGCTGTGCCGCTCTGCTTGGCAAAGAGAGCCTGGGGCAGCAGGTGTGCTATCTGCTGATTTCCACAGACGGGGAGGAGGCGCCCTCTGCTCTGGCTGCTGGCTCGCTGGGCCTGAATATCTGCCCTTTCACCTATTTGCAGAGAAGCGCCAAGCACCTGCCCTGGAAAACCTGCGTCTCCTTTCATTAACTTTCACTGTCTGGTCCATCTCCTCACTTCCTCACTTCTGCCTGCACTTAAGCTGGTTACATCTGTGAAATAAGGCGATTCCTCCGAAGAATCGTGTCAAGAGTACTAGTAGATTGTTTCAATCCCACTTGGTTTGTATTATTGTGTTTTTCGTCCCAAATAGAACTGAAGTTCTCTTAGAAGAGAAAGCCAAGAATCGCAATTGCATGGGATGCCATTTCAGTCAGTATTTCTTTAGACCATAAAGCATCGTGGGGACTTACTCTCAAAAGGTCCCAACACAATGGCAAGGGCAACGATCTACTTTCTAAAAACTGTTCCTTTCTAGCTGCTGACAGCAAATTCTCAAACAACTGTCACAATTTCAACTTCATTGAACTCAACTAGGAAATCATGAATATAACTGCACATGGATAACCTTGTCATTGGGGTCCAGAGAGGTGCTCCAAAGTAGAAGACACAAACAGTGGCAGTACTTCCATTTGCCTGGAGTTACTAGCATGACTGGGCGCTGGACTGCACTGCCCAGACCCGTTTACGGAAGAACTCGTTGCTTTTCTTAGCAGAAGCTAAGAGTGCTGTCAGCAGACGCCACCATCTATCAGCCCCTTCCAGGGTTGCACATAGCTGCCTCGTCCACGGTGACATCCCTTCCTGGGTGACCCAGATCCAAGAACAGATCGATGAGGAAGCTAAGGGCCTGTCCACATCAAACTAACCCGCAAGAGCTCCAAAGGGTCATTCCAGCTCCAGAGCTCCGGGGGGGCCACCGAGGTGGCTGTCGAGGTTCCACAGCAGCGCCTCATCTCCCTCTCCCCAGCCCACTTCCTTCTCCCACCACAGGAGTCGATCCTAAGGACACACCTTGATAAACATCCTGACCTCCAATTTCCATCTTAGGATCTGCTTCTGAAGGGACCCAGCCTTGGTCATGTAGGCTCCAAAACAGCCTGTTTGGGACAATCACTTCTGTGTTTGATGCAAGCGTTCACTCATTGAGTATTTGATAAATGGGTGCAATATATTAAGCGGTATCCATAGGAGAATCAGAAAAGAATATCGACACCTATCTTGGCAAGAGTTTATAGTCCAGTTGGGGTGGTAATACATGTTTATCAAAATTAACCCACAATACTGTGTAATAAGTGATAACTATCAGAGGATCACGTGGCACTGGGATTTATCAGAAGGGAAGACTGGTTTGGGGATGAAATAGTTGCAGGCTCTCTGGGGATCACGCGCAGTTACAGTAATCCCCCATTACCTGTGGGTTATTCTTCTGTGTAAGTCAGCTGCTCAGCGTGTAGAAAACCCTCGCCCTAAAAATGAGTTTGATGCTTCTTCACGCCTCATGAGGAAGCTGCCAGACAATTCACAATGGCAACAAGAGAAAAACATATTTCCCTAAATACTTTTGCTGTGAGATTTGCCCTACTTGGCCCATTCCTCCTGGTTGCTTAGGTTCCCAGAGCCTCTCAGCTCTCCCCATCCAAGCTACGAGGCAGTGGCATTTGGGGAAGACGCCCTGCCCTTTTTCTCGCTGGGCTGGTTTGCGGGCTCAGTCCTGCCAATCCAAATCGCCAAAGCTATGTCTTGCTCTTGTCCTTATCTGTCTTTGTTTTGCAGAGATTTCCTCAGCTGACCTTGCTTTTTTCTGGCATTTTCATTGTCTCCGTTTCTACATCTAAATTCTCGTCTCTGTCTTCTCCCCTAGATCCCATCACCCTCGGTGCTTTCCCAGCTTCTATGCAGAATGAAAAGGATTTGCTCTGTCTTTGTACAAACACACATCCAAGATGCAGGCCAAGGACACACAGGCACTTATTCACTGTGTGACCTTGGGCAAGTCATTTCACGTTGTTCAGCTTTCAGTAGTCCTATTTATAAAGTGAAGATATTAATCCCTATCTCTCATATATACTAATGATAATGATTAACGAACTGGCTTGAAAGCAAGAGTTCCCTGGGAAGACATACAAGCAAAGCACAAAATCCTAGCAAAAATCATTATACTTTATGAAATGCTTACTATATGCCAGGTACCATGCAAAGCACTTTATCACAATAGATAACCTTCCAGTAGAAATCTCAAGGAGCTAAACGACAAGAAGCAGTGCCAGCTGGTACTCAAAATGTGAGTTAGCTTTAGCTGCTCTGACTTTATCCCAGATGTAATCTGGAACCATTTCCTGTCCATCCTTGCACTCGACCCTCTCTTCTTTCCCTCCGTTCTTTTCCATTCTTACTTCCACCCTGTCCTAGGTTAAGCCTTACTAGCTTACAACGCGTTTTAAATGCACAGTTGGTTTCCCTGCCCTGTCAGACTTGGAGCTAGGTAAAGAGAAGCTTTGGGTGGCAGACACCTACCTGCTAGGATGGGCTTTTATGACCCATCGTAAGTTAACAAAATCGGAAGCGGTGTACTAGAGAAAGGCCACTGTCAAAGTCATGATCAAAAACACGATCGCTAATTTGAAGAGAACATAAAATGTAGAACATGCTCCGAGATACTAAATCAAAGTAGAGTGCAAAAACAATGAACCAATAATAAATACACATTAAAAAAATTAGGTGGGAGCTATTTAAAAAATAGTGGTGGATATACGACTTTCTAAAAATGACTTTTTAATTGAGATGAGTCCCAGACCATAAAATTCATTATTTCAAAAGTGTACAATTCAGTGAATTTTTAAGTATGTTGACCAAGTTGTGCAGCCATCATTACTATCTAAATCCAGGACAGTTCATCAGCGCAAAAGAGAACCCCCATGCCCATTAGCAGTCACGTCCATCTCCCCCTCACCCCAGCTCCTGCCAACACTAATCTGCCTTCCATCCCTGCTTCTGCCTATTCTGGACGAGGTGCTTCAACCCTGGTTGGTAGTTGTGCTGGACGTATTGAAAGAGGCTGAGACACAGTGCCTACGATCCTGATACCACCACAAATTCATTCTCTTCGTGCGCTCCACTGCTTCTGCTACCCCCCTCCCCCTGTAGTTTAACATCCTCCTCCCTGTATTTCCCCCCTTCTCTCTTGCGCGCGACCCTGTCCAAACTCCTTCATTTGAGTTTAAGAGCCTTCAGCCTAAACTCCATCCTCGATCACTTACGTCCATTTTTGTTCACACGTATGCTTTCATGGAGGCCAAATGTTACATATTCTTTAAGACCAGACCCAGTGCCACCTTGGTCTTCGCATGTCCCTAGCCCAATCCAAGAAGTCAGGTCTTCTCCACTTGTGACCTCCAGATCCCGGCGTGCTCTGCGGCACCCACAGCACTCAAAATATGCCTTCTCCAGTGCGTTTGAGATGTTTCTTCCCCTCAACCGGAAGCTCCCTGACTGATGAGACCACATATTTTTGTCACCCACTATGCCTGGCTCACATTGTGAGCACATAGTAAATGCTTGCTGAATGCATATACGAAAGAAAAGAAGACTGAATAAAATGTCCAAAGTAGTTCCAACTCAGATAACCATCACACTAAGCTCTGCAACCAAAGGCCAAACTAATACTGTCTACGATATTACAAATGCAATAATTTGACTACATACTTCTAAACTTTGGATACAATAATAAATGCCAGAGAGCACTATTAATTGTTGGAAATATACTTAAAGACACTTAAGTTAATAGTGATCTTATCACTTGACACGACTCTAACCATTGGTTTTAAAGCAAATGGCCACTTGCTCAGTGAAGTCAGGTTGTTATCCTATTAAGATTTAGCTATTCATTGATCTTTAGAATGAAGAATTGGATTCAATAATTTCTCTGTTCTTGGCAAGCCATTATCTTCAACAGCCCCTATCATTCTTAGCCCCTCATGTGAAAATGAAAATAAGTCACCGTAGCAATTATGGATACACACAGGGCGATCCACTTATAACATTCATTTTTCCCAACACAGTTTCCCATTCAGCCTGTCTTCCCAGCCTGTTTGCTTTCAAAGTGCAAAGTTCGCTCAAGCAGGTTTCTTTCTTATGACATATATCTTATAGTCTCATTAACTCATTCAGTGTGCAAACATTTTATGGAAGTCCTATAACTTGTGAAGCACAGTGTTATACAAATATTAATACCCTAAGGTCTCTGTGTTCACGGATCTTGTAGTTTCGTAATGGATAAAGATAACTAAACATAAATTTAAAAGATACATACAGAAAAGAGGTTTAGAAAAGATGTCTGTGAGTTCAGAGAAGGTAAGATTATTCAAAGAGTGGGCAAAAGTGTTTATTTGACAAGCTTAATTTTATCTGATAGACCCTATGAATATTAACGGTAACCTGATTATTTTTCCCTCTTTGATCTATCTACTCGGAGGCTCAGAACCCATTTGTGTGGTCCACCTCTGTCCATATTATGGATTGACCTACAGTATGAATTTGATGTTATCTGTGGAACTTCTGACTTTTCCTCATTTTGCCGCTTTTATTTTTATCTGCTCTTTATTTTATTTTTACTTTTGTTTTGTTTTATGTATCTCTTTGAGCCATCTAAAACATATTTTCAATGAAGTGAGATGCAAGTAATGCTAAAAATAATTCTGATTAAGGTATAATAAAGAGAACTGTAGAATTTTTTGCACCTGTTCACTCGAGCAATTATATTTTTTAAGTGTCATCATATACTTTCATTAAAATTGCAAGAGGATACACACACACACACACACACACACACACACACACACACCATACTGATTCACACACCCTAATCTGAGTTGTTTGGTGTAAGCACAGAGGCTCATATGAACGAAAAGCAAAATAACTAATTATAGGGTTTGAAAACACTAAATATGTGACCGATGCTCCCTTTAAATCTACCACTCAAATCCTAATCTGTATAAAGTTAAATCAATGCATTTAAAGGAACAGGCATAAAGGGAGAAGGCAGTCTACCCAGAGGTAATCCACATCCGGGTCTCCTGAATCAACGAGGGAACTGAGGCGTGGACAATGTCTTCCGAGCCCACTTCACGAGCTGAAGTGCCCCGGCAGATGTTACACCTGCAATCTTCAATTTGATGCTCCCATTAGCCCTAAAGGCTTACAGCTCACCCCACAGAGAATACACAGAGGCACCATGAGGCTTCGTAATAACAATATACAATAAGCACTGTTCTCAGTGCTTGGCACTCATGACTCATTAATCCTCTCACGAAACCTATGGTAGGCTCTGTTTATTTATCCTCCTGTTATAATTGAAGAAATAAGGGGCTGTCACACAAATTACTCGAGGTTACACAGTTGGTGATAGAGCTGGGCTTCCACCCCAGCAATCTAACTCCAGAGTGGGTGCCCTTAACCACTAAACTCAGCAATTTCCCCAAATTTATTTTGCTAAACAAATGGGAGACGCTCACGGCCTATACCTGAGTTCGGGCACTCTGACTTACACTATGCTGCCGCAGGATTTAGTGCAAACCTTTTTTTGTTGTTGGATTCGGACAGAACTAGTTATTCCTTCCCCTGGGTTCTTCCTAGCATGTAAGCTGGCTTTCTCTGTCTTTCTGTCTCTCTGTTCCTGTATCCTTTGTCTCTCTATCTATATATGTGCAGTGAATATATATATATATATATATAGATAGATAGATAGATGCACTGAATATATATATATATATATATATATATATACACACACACATGTGTGTGTGTGTATATATATTTTTTATTTATTCACTGCACAGCAAGACTACATTTCCCAGCATCTCTTGCAAAACAGGTGAGGCCATGAATATTAGTTTGTTTGGGCTGCCATATAAGACTGGGTAGTTTATACAACAAAAGTTTCTTTTCTCACAATTCTAGAGGTAAGAAATTCAAAATGAAGGTGTCAGCAGAGCTGCTTCCTTCCCAGGCCTGTATTTCGGGATTATAGGTGGCCCTGCTCTCCCTGCGCCTTCACATGGTCTTCCCTCTGTATGTGCCTGTGTCCCCGTCTCCTCTTCTATAAGGACGCACATCCGTCATTCTGAATTAGAGGCCCCCTCGTGACCTCATATCAACTTAGTTACCTCTTTAAAGATGTTATCTCCAAATACAGTCATATTGTGAGTACTTTTAAGGTTAAGACTTCAACATATGAATTCGGGGGGTACATACTTCAGCCCATAACAATACGTGAACAGTTTGGACCAATAATATATAGACATAGATGCTACCCTTCAGGTCAATTCTATAGAGACCTTGCATACACAGTCCTCCACTGCCCTCGCCCCTTCCAGCTGGCGGGAACAGAGATCACCCTGCAGCAACTCTGAAAGCCGTGTATTGACAACCAAGGGTCTACAAGGTAGAAGGAGCCTGGATCCCTGAGTCGCTACTTAGAAAAGAGCCGCTCCACTAGAAATACCCACATAGAAAAGTGATATGACCAAGAAATACGCTGTTATTGTGTTCGGTTCTGCAATTTGGGGGTTTATCTATTATAGCAGCTAGTGCTATCATAGCTACAATAGTCATTCCATGAGGCTTTACAGGCATTGAGATGTCATGTTTGCTTTACCTCAGTTAAGCAACTAACAACAAGCACCTATTCAGTGCTCAGAGCTGTGAAAGGTGCTGCAGGGCACAGCGCTGGCCCTCAATATTGCAGGTGAGTCACAGAACATAAAAACACCATTACAAACGGAAATGTAGAAAGATGCCTCCAAGTTACAGTTTGAAAAGTGGCTTACCCAGTGGGGACTGGTGGAGTCAGAAGGCTTCATTGGACGAGTTGGATTTTGACCTTGTCTTGAAGTGCAGGAGGAATGCAGATCAGTGAAGGCTGTCCCAGGAAGGAGGATGGTTATACAGGAAACCAAATGTGAGACGAAGCCAGGCCTGAGTGAGAACTGCCGAGAATTCTGCCCAACAGAAGCTGAGACTCCTGCTGGGGAATGCTGGGTAATAAAGAACAGCGCTAAGCCCCGGCCACACTCAGGAGAGCCCAAGGAGCTAGGTAATTATTTTAAGCTGGTTTACTTCAGCCCAGCAGTCCAGCCTCAAACTTGATTGGGAAAATTCTTCAGAAAATCCTCCCTTGGGTCTTTTTCTTTGAACATCTACCTTTTACTTGTCTTTTTCCTTGAGCGCTTATTTCTAGAGCTTGTGAACAGATACTAGGATAGAACTATAAAGCACACCTCCCCATGGTTTATGATCTCATTTTTCTTTTATTATTATTATATTATTATTTTCATTCTACTATCATGGCCATGTCTTATTTCTAACCCCCATTTTATCTCAGGTTTTTCATTTGTTTTGTTTTCTTTCACAAAACTTCCACTAACTATAAAAAACTTCCCCCTTTCCTCATATGTCAAGTAAC